>NW_024738300.1:11087433-11207433 GCF_018991925.1 Homarus americanus | reverse complement strand
TGGGAAGGATTGGGAGGTGGGAGAGGGGGAGGGTGGGAGAGGGAGGAGAGGATTGAGGAGGAGGGCGTATTTAAACTGGGAGAGACAGGAGAATAAAGTGTTAAATTGGGAGAAGAGAGAGGGACTTGCTGGGAGGGGGGGCGCTGGGGGAGACGGGGTGTTCATTTATCTGACACTTCATCAAATACCGTCGCTAAATTCACACACAGAATGAAGTGATAAAACTCTCTCTCTCTCTCTCTCTCTCTCTCTCTACCCTAACCTAACCATACGTAAACTTCATCCCTAATTGTACTTTTTTATTTCTATCTAATCACGTAAAAAATTTTCCCCAACTATCCGATAAATTTCCCCAATCCCCAAATTTCCCTTAAGCTGGTCCTCCATTTCCCCCTTCACCCAAAAAATTAATTGTACAGCTTAATATCATCACTAATTTACAGCTTAATATCATCATTAATTGTACAGCTCACTATCATCATTAATTGTCCAGCTTAATACCATAATTAATTGTACAGCTTAATATCATATCTAAATACCTCACTCTGCCGTCCAGTTAATAAAACCTATCCAACACACACACACACACACACACACAAACACACACACACACACACACACACACACGTATATATTTTATCTCTTCAAGGCCACTGACCGTCTCTCTCTCTCTCTCTCTCTCTCTCTCTCTCTCTCTCTCTCTCTCTCTCTCTCTCTCCTCTCTCTCTCTCTCTCTCCAGTAGCTTTTAATCTAATCTATGTCAACAATTGCACGTGGTGAGGAGGAAGGGGGTGGGTGAAGGTGAGGGGTGAAGTGAGGAGGAGGAGTGAGGGGAATGTAACCTTGAGAGGGAGTAAACAAACAGGGATGGGGGAGCTCGTGTCACCTCCTCAAGTGGCATTTTGAGAGAACTTTATGGAGATATTTTACCGCTGAGGATCTGGGGGTGGGGTGAGGAGGAGGGTGGGGGTGGGGAGGAAGGAGGAGGTTGAGGGAAGGGGAGGAGGAAGAGATTGAGGAAGGAGGAGGTAAAGGAGGAGGAGGAGTAGGGGAGTGTTTGGGGTGCTAATATGGTCAGTAAACACCACCTCCCACCCCGCCCACCTGTTGACCCCGTCTCTCTCTCTCTCTCTCTCTCTCTCTCTCTCTCTCTCCTCTCTCTCTCTCAGAACAGGAAAATCAGCAATATATCGCCAAGACATCGACAGGATAAAAAAAATCGCCCGAAGTAGTTTTTTTCGCCAACTTAAAAAAAAAAATCACATAAAAATTTACCCAAATTTACTTTTTTTCATCAGTAAAAAAAAAATGCATTTTTCGCCAAGTCTGAAAAAAAAATCTTACTAAAAAAACCAACCTCGGCGAACGTTGTATTTTATAGCCAACTTGGAACAAAAAATCGTCGACTAACATATTGTTTCGCCAACTCGCCAACTTTACTAAAACAAATAACAAAAAATAATAAAAATAAAAATAATCTCAACAGTACAAATTCTGGTTAAGTAAAGTCAGTATTTGTCTTCAATATATCAGTTGGATTATTCATTCACTAGATGACTTAGGAATTAACTAGAAGCCTATAGTGTATGTTGAGACGCCACCACACACACCCATGATGACCTTACACTCTCCAGCACTGCCTACACCATCTACACTATACAGCAACACCTACACTACACTACACACACCACCACCTACACAGCATCATCTACACCCCTTAACCTCACCTATATCACAGTAGCACCTCCCGTCATCTTCGGCACCTCCCCTCAGCCCGTCATCTCTCAGCACCTCCCCTCAGCCCGTCATCTCTAAGCACCTCCCCTCAGCCCGTCATCTTTCAACACCTCCCCTCAGCCCGTCATCTTCAGCCTCCCCTCAGCCCGTCATCTTTCAACACCTCCCCTCAGCCCCGTCATCTTCGGCACCTCCCCTCGGCCCGTCATCTCTAAGCACCTCCCCTCAGCCCCGTCATCTTCCTCACCTCCTCGGCCCGTCATCTCTCAGCACCTCCCTCTTGAGACAAAAATCTCGTGTGAGAGAACGAACAACTGGGGAACCCCCCCCACCTTATCCTCCCCCTTCTCTCCTTTTCCGTTTGTCTCTCTACGACTCTTCTCTGTCTCTTTCTTCTCTCTCCTTCTCTATCTCTGACACAGAAAATCTCTCCCTCCCTTTATCGTCATGTCTCTCTCTCTCTCCCTCCCACATCTTTTCTCTCCCCTCCCTGGACCCTCAACAACCTCTTTCCCATTTACTCTCCCCTCTCAACCTTTTCCTCTCTCTCTTCTCCCTCTCTCTCTCTCCCTCTTTCTCAACCCTCTACCTATCCCCTCCACCCCTCTTCTTCTTCTTCGTTATTGTTGCTATTCCACTTTTCTTTGTATTTCCTCTTCTCTTCCTCACCCTATTCCCCTTCCTGTTCTTCTATTTCTCCTCCTTCTTGCTGTTGCTGTTCCACTTGTATCCTCTTATCTTCCTTCCCTCCTCTTCCTCTATTCCCTTCTTTCTCTCTTCTCTTCCTTCTTTATTCCTCCCTTTTCTCTTTCCCTTCCCCCTTCTCTTTTTCCCCTTCCTCTCTCCTCTTCCTGCAGCACCTCCCCTTTCTCCCCCCTTTCCGGTGGCTCTCCCCTCTCTTCCACACCCTTGTCCCTCCCCTTCTCTCTCCTCCTCACTCCTCTCATCTTTTGGTCCTCCCCTCTTTCTTCCCCTCCCCTTTCTCTTCCCTTCCCCTTTCTCTCCCCTCCCCCTCTGGCTCTCCCCTTTCCCCCTTGCGGTGCGACAAAGAGGGTATCAGCGCGGCCCCATTGTGAAGCTCGGTCCCTTGTCGCCTACCAAGAGTGTGTCTCACCGTTACTGAGGTCTTCCCTTCCTCTCCCCCTTCCCTCCTCCTCCAAACTCTCGTCCTCCCTCCATTCTCTCTCTCCTCCACTCCCTATTCTACCTACATCATCTCTACCTTCTTGTACATATACTACTCCCCTTTTCCTTCTAATCCTCTCCCTTTCTCCCCTTCTTACTCCCCTCATTTAACCCCCTTCCCTCCTCTCCCCTCCTTCACGCTCCCCTCCCTCCCCTCCCCTCATCCACCCTCTCCTCCCTCCTCTCGTCTCTCCTCTTCCTCCTTAACTATAGTCGCTGTTAACATGCTAAATAATATTACCACAACTACCACTACTACCACAACTACCACTACTACTACTATCACCCCCACCACCACTACTACCACCACCACAACTACCACCACCAGTAGCAAGGGAAGAAAGCGGTGTAGGAGGAGTTTCAAACATAGTTAAGGATTTAGCGATATTCTGACCATGACACTCTCTCTCTCTCTCTCTCTCTCTCTCTCTCTCTCTCGTTAATTTTTCCCCTCTCTCCCTACTTAACCTCACTTCCTTCTGCTACCCTCTTGTTAACTTCCTCTTCCCTCCCTATACATCCCTCCTGTCTCCTACCTCCCCCTACATCTTCCCCTTCCCCTTCAGTCCTCCCCCTCCTTCCCCTCCCTCTCCCGCCCCCAACACACGGACCATTGTGTAAAAGCCTTGTATCCCGGGGTAGGTAGGCGCCGGTATTACAGCGGGCGTGATTCTCCGCGACTCAGAGAAGGATGAGTCGGCCATCTGTATTACCAGGGACTTGCTGGGATAACGCCAGGGTGTGGGGGCCAGGGCCTCTCTCTCTCTCTCTCTCTCTCTCTCTCTCTCTCTCTCTCTCTCTCTCTCTCTACCAGGGGC
The DNA here is from genome assembly GCF_018991925.1 of Homarus americanus. NCBI lineage: Eukaryota > Metazoa > Arthropoda > Malacostraca > Decapoda > Nephropidae > Homarus > Homarus americanus. Next base: position 11,203,692 of record NW_024738300.1, on the reverse strand, counting down.
AGACACATCAGGGGGCCTGTGTGTGTGTGTGTGTGTGTGTGTGTGTGTGTGTGTGTGGGGTAGTCAAATCCGAGGTGTGGTGGATCTCTCTCTCTCTCTCTCTCTCTCTCTCTCTTTCTCTCTCTCTGCCACACCCAGGGCCATACTAAACGCCATACTTACTACTACCTGTTGGTTTACCTGCGTGGCCACACCCTTCGTCAGGACTGGCACATCGAGGGCCACATTTCCATGTGTTGGAATGTTTGCATGGCCACACCTACCACCATGTGATATTGTACATAAAAGACCACATCCTTTCACAATACTCCTCTGCTCCCAAGACCACACCACGTATTGGGCCACCTGAAAGACCACTCTCTCTCTTAAGTCACATCATTTCCTAAAGCCACACCACGACGTACTGGGGCACCTGAAGGACCACACCCTCCTAAGCCACATCTTTTCTCAGGACCACACCATATGCTGGGTTACCTGTTCACCTAACCTAACCTAACCTAACCTAACTGAAGCTAACCATTAGTAGTGGCCCCAATCCTAATCGTAAGTCTTGGAGTCTATTAGGACTGGGATCCATATGACCCAGTAACCGGTATGAAGACCCAGGTGTATACAAGTCAGTCTCCTTGTTCTAAACTGACTGACTCACTGACTCAATCACTCACTCACTCATTGACACACACCTACACGCCAGAAAGATAACACCCCCCTCCCTCCCCCCCCCTCCCACCCTTCAGATTAAGCGTAAAGGTATGAACTAATTACAAGAATCACCAGGTGTATACTCCAGACACCTGTACGGCCCTCAACTGACTCAAAAACGTCTCAAATGTTTACTACGAATACCAATCTGACATCAGGTGAAGATTAGGCACCCCAGCTTATTTCACGTTAAGCTTAACCACCCTAAAGATAACCTAACCTAAGCTTAACCCCCCTCCCCCAGGTAGCGTTAAGTGAAATACGCTGAGATGCCTAAAATAAGCCGGGGCGCCTAATATAAACTGAGGTGCCTTATGTAAGCTGAGGTGCCTAATATAAGCTGAGGTGCCTAATATAAGCTGAGGTTCCTAACCTTCACCTGTTCCATTTACCTGTATATTTTATGAACCGAGTTTCATTCAATAGCCGCCTTTTCGCACCAGACTGATAGATGCGTTTTTCAAGTGAGGGTCAACACGATCAAAATATTAAATAATTAGTCAAATGAAGCTCTCTCTAGTCACCTACCTGAGGCTTCCGTGAGCTTCATTGTCGGCTCGTCTTCGTGTTTCTGTAAATAGAGAAAAAAAATACAATGAATTAGTCAAGTTAAGAAGAAAAGGATGATAGGAAGGATAACAAACGAGGGAGATGAGAAAGAAAGAAAGAAAGAAAGAAAGATAGGAAATACAAGGACAAAAATGAAGAGAGGGGATAGGAGAACAAAAACAATAAAGAAGAGAGAGAGAGAGAGAAGATAAAATACAAATGGAGACATAAAAAAAACACCACAAAGACAAAAGTTAATGTAAGAGAAATAACAAAAACTTCCTTCACCTCAGACAGTCAACAAGTCGTACAGATTTACTCACCATAAATTTACATATTTCTCCACACCTGCAATATAATCCCCTTGTAAAATACGTTCTACCTATACACACACACACCTATACACATCTTAGGGTATATTTACGTGGAAATGTGTATACCCTGATACGTTTATATATCCTCCCTATGTCAAGAGAGATTAGCCATGTCCTACCATACAGACATACAGTGTTAAAGACATGTAAACCCTTGTTGCAGTGTTAAGCCATATTGGATTCCTTTACTGTTTAAAAAAATAAGACGTTCTTACTAGCCAATGGGGACGTTTGAGTAAGGTCTGTCTGTCTGTCTATCTGTCTATCTCTGTCTGTCTATCTGTGTATCTCTGTCTGTCTGTCTGTCTATCTGTCTATCTCTGTCTGTCTGTCTGTCTGTCTGTCTGTCTGTCTGTCTATCTCTGTCTGTCTGTCTATCTGTCTATCTCTGTCTGTCTGTCTGTCTATCTGTCCATCTCTGTCTGTCTGTCTGTCTGTCTGTCCATCTCTGTCTGTCTGTCTGTCTGTCTGTCTGTCCATCTCTGTCTGTCTGTCTGTCTGTCTATCTGTCTATCTCTGTCTGTCTGTCTATCTGTCTGTCTGTCTATCTGTCTGTTCATTCTGTCTGTCTCGTCTGTCTATCTGTATCTCTATCTGTCTATCTCTGTCTGTCTGTCTGTCTATCTTCTCTGTCTGTCTGTCTGTCTATCTCTGTCTGTCTGTCTGTCTGTCTATCTCTGTCTGTCTGTCTGTCTGTCTGTCTATCTCTGTCTGTCTGTCTCAAGAACGGAAAGACCTTTAGCATACCCCCCTCCCTACGCCCCCCCCACCTTCCTTCACCCTTCCCCTCCTTCACACACACGTCTCCATCCCTATAACCTCTTTTCTCCTTCGTTTTTCTCCTCCTCCTCCTTCCTTCTCTCTTTTTCCAACCCCTTCTGACACACCCCTCCTCCCCTCTCTCCTTGACACACACTCCTCCCTCTCTCTTTGACACACCCCTCCTCCTTCTCTGTTTGACACACCCCTCCTGCCCTCTCTCTTTGACACACCCCTCCTCCTTCTCCTCTCTCCCCAGACACACCCTTATCTGACACTCCCTCTCTCCCCTCTCCCTCTCCCCTCTGACACTCCCCTCCCTAGCGCCATCCCTCACATGCAAATCTGAGGGTGTGGTTGGCTGTGGTGCGGGACCTGGCCATATGAGATTCATCGATTCTCACACACTGTCAAAAACCAGCATCTTGATCGGAGTCCCCGGGGTTAAAATATACAATATCCGCGTGTGTGTGTGTGTGTGTGTGTGAATGTGCCGCCCGCCCTCCTGTGTACACTACTCTAACGTACACAAAGCCTGCTCTCCCGTGTACACTACTTTAACGTTCACAGGGACGCCCGCCTTTCCTCTACGCTACTCTAATGTACACAAATTCTTTTTACACACACACACACACACACACACACACACACACACACACACACACACACAGATATGTAATTTTTATGCATAGACATCAACATTTTCTTTACACACGAGCACACGTTTCCTTACACACACACACACACACACATGTAAACATTTTTTTTATACACACCTACCGTATGAATGCAACTTTAATTACACACACAGGAAGATCACAAGTGTTCTATTTGTACACACGTAAACATCTTCACACACACACTGTCCGCAAATATAATTAAAAACAAAACCTCACGGCTAAAACTTTCCCAAAGTTAAATATGTTCTCAATAAATAAACAAAGAAAGCGACAAAATCAGGATCACACGGACCAAATAAACGAGAAAAAAAAAACCGAAAAACGAAAAAAAAAAAAAAACAGGCAAATCAAACGTAATTTCGTCCACTGGTAATGACGTCAAAGTATGGCGTCGACCAATGATCTCGGGCCGTCTGTCAGGTGACTCATGAATAATAATGTAGAGGCCGATAAAATAACTCGGGTGTTAATACTTCACAAAGGTAGCCCCCGCCTCCATGTGTCCAGGTCAAATAGGCCCCAGTCCTAATAGGCCCCAACTTTAACCTGATATAAGCCACTGTGACTGAGGTCCAATGGATAAGTTAGGTTGGGGACTATTTGACCTATTTGACCTGGGGCCCATTTGATCTGCAACCGATGACCCCGTATTAATCTTAACAGTCTTGGCTTGTATTGGCTTATGTATGACCTCAGCACACACACACACACACACACACACACACACACACACACACACACACACACACATCACGCACACACACACACACGTTTTATTTCGCTCACTCAGTGTAACACTCTAATGTGCCCTTGTTCATTCAATATTACTCCTCCTCCCCTCCCTCCCTGCCTCCCTCCCCTCCTGCCTCCCTCTCCCTCCCTCCTCCCTCCCTCCTCCTCCCTCCCTAGGAACGGGGAGGGGCTCAGCTGGGCAAAGGTCAGTGATGTCACGTATAGTTTATGGTACTGTCATCCCCTCAACTTATCACCTCCCCCCCTCCCAGACGTGTGGTATTATAAGTCCCTCCCTCCCCCACGTCAGTATCACTCCTCTCTCTCTCTCTCTCTCTCTCTCTCTCTCTCTCTCCTCTTCCATCCTCTCCTCCCTCCCTCATCCTCACTCCTCCCCCCCTTTCCCTACCTCCTTCACTTCCTCCCTGACTCACTCTCCTTACAATACATCCCTTTAATTCCTTCCTCCCTCCTTCAATATCTCCCTCCTTATGTCAACAAGTTATTTTTCTTCTTCAGTCACTCTCACTCCTTCCCTCCATCCTTCCTCCTTTTCCCACTCTCCCTACTTCCTCTCCTTCCTTTTACGTTCTCCCCCTACTTCCCTCCCTTATTCCCTCCCCCCCTTTCCTTTCCATACCCCTTATGAGGCAAGGCAAGACTAGAGATAATTCTGTTACGTTTCTCTTGTCTGTCTGTCTGTTTCTAGGAGTGAGGGGTGAGGGAGGGGTGAAGGGGGAGGGAGGGGGTGAAGAAGGAGGGTGGTGAATGGTGGAGGTGTGGTGAAGGAAGGGGTGAAGGGAGGGGGTGGTAAAGCGGGTGGGGTGGTAAAGGAGGGGGGGTGGGTGAAGGGGAGGGGAGGGTGAAGAGGGAGGGGGTGAAGGGAGGGGGGGAGAATGGGGGAGGTGTGTGAAGGGGAGGTGGGTGAAGGGAGTGGGGGGGTGTAAAGGGGTGGGGGTGGTAAAGGGAGTGGGGGGTGGGGTGGTGTGGAAGGGGGAGGGAGGGAGAAGGGGGAGGGGTGGTGAAGGGAGGGGGTGGTGAAGGGGGAGGGGTAAGTGAAGGGAGTGGGGGGCTGGTAAAGCGGGTGGGGGGTTGTAAAGGAGTGGGGGTGGTGAAGGGGGAGATGGTGGTGAGAGAAGTGGTGAAGGGGGGAGGAAGAGGAAGGGCAGTAGTGCCCCTCTTATCAGTGACCCACCACACCACACTCCACCCCCCAACACCCCCCACCCTCACCACCGCCCATCACCTCTCCACTGATTTCCTATTCAAGGCAGGAGACCCGTGATTTCAGAGACAATAAACCAAGATTTTCTGCTGAATATATAAGTCAAATCTTTTTCTTTGTCTAGGTTAGGTTAGGTTAGGCTGTGAGGATTCAAATGTGTTGAGAGGAAAGAAGTGTAGGGGAAAATTCCTCATATTTTCCCCTCCTTTCAGTTTAAAATATACGGAAAAATCCCTGACTATAGTTACTGCCCGTTGAAGATTTGGTTTTTTTTTTCCCCATGTGATGTTTTTAGGGATTGTTTTTTATTTGTTGTGTTTGTTTATGTTTTATACGGGAGTGATACGGATTATAATGGTGGAAAAAGGGCTACATGAAGTTGGGTTGGGTTGCTTTAGTTAAGGTTGGGTTGGGTTTAGGTTGGGTTGGGGTTGGCCTAGGGTCATTGGCTCTGGGGTCATTAGGTCATTGGGGTCATTGAGGTTGTCATTGGGGTTGCCTGAGGTTGTCAGTCAGTTGCCTAGGTCAATAGAACTGGGGTCATTGGGTTTAGGTCAGTTTAGTTGGGTTTAGGTTGGCTGGGTCAATAGGTTGCCTGAAGTCAGTTTAGGTTGTCAGGCTGGGGTCACTGGGTTGGGCTCAGGCTGGCCTAGGTTGGCTTTAGGCTTGCCTGCTGGGTTGCCTAGGTTGGGTTTAGGCTGGGCTTGGGTTGCTGGGCTCAGGCTGGGTTTAGGTTGGCTTAGGCTGGGCTGGGTTAGGTTGGGTTTAGGCTGGGCTTCTAGGCTGCTTAGGTTGGGCTGAAGCCAGTTTAGGCTGGGCTGGGCTAGGTTGGGCTGGGTTTAGGTTGGGTTTAGGTTGGGGTTGTTGGGTTGGGCTTAGGTTGGCTTAGGTTGGGTTTAGGTTGGCTTAGGGGTTGGGGTTAATAGTTGGGTTTAGGTTGGGTTTTGGTTGGGTTTAGGTTGGGTTAGGTTGGGTTGGGTTCGAGGAAATGGTGAAATTAATAACAAACAAGTCCATAAGAGTGAGAAGCCCATTGATATTGTATAGGAATATGTGATTAACGTAGATAAAGATGGATGCTAGGGGATCTGTCTCTCCACACACACACACACACACAGTCAAACACCCAGACACACACACAGTCAACACCCAGACACACACACACACACACACACACACACACAGTCAAACACTCCAGACACACACAATAATAAATAAAAACACTGAGTAAGAGAGAGAGAGGAGGGAGGTGAGAGAGAGAGAGAGAGAGAGAGAGAGAGAGAGAGAGAGAGACAAGACCACAGGTGATTGGTAGGGTGGTGAGGTGGTGAGGGAGGGGTGAGGGGTAAGTGTGAGGGGTAAGTGGTGATGGGTGGTAGATGATAGCCCTCACCATCACACGTTGAGGCAACATTTGGTATTCCACACATTTGCAACATCAGCACTGTATCGGCCCAAGATCCACATTGATACAACCACATTGGCATTTTATGTTCCGGTCTGCAGAGGGAGGAGGGGGAAGGGTAGTAGAGTGAGAGAGGGGAGGGGTGAGGGAGGGGGGGGGAAGGGTAAGGGAGAGAGGAGAGAGCATAGAGGTGTAGTAGGGTGAGGGAGGGAACAGGGTGAGGGAGGGGGGAAGAGGGAGAGTCGAGTTAAGTGAAGTAGTTTTACAGGGAGAGGGGGGGAGCAGGGAGGACGAGCAGGGTGAGGGATTTAAGGGAGGGAGGGAGAATGAAGAGGGGGAAGGAATAAAGGGAAGGATTGAAAAAAAATATGAGAGGGATGGAAACGAAGTGGGAAGAAGGATAGAGGGATAAAGGTGAGGGAGAAGAGGGGAGATGATGATGATGTAGAGGGGAGGAGAGGGGAGGGGAGGAGAGGAGAGGGGATGAAAAGGAATAGCTAAATGAAATAGGAAAAGGGAGAGTAAAGGAGGGGAGAATAAAGAGGAAGGGGAGGGAAGGGAAATGAAGTTTACACGAGGGAGAGGGGAAGGATGGAAGGGGAGAGAGGGGAAGGATGGAATGGAAAGTTTATTCGAGGAGGAAGAGTGAGGGTCGTTTTGTTTACGTATCCTGAAGGTCAAAATGGCGGACACACACACAAACACACACACACAGATAGATACACGCATACAGAACGCACATACAAACACAAAGTACATACATACATATACAAAATGAAAGAGAGAGAGAGAGAGAGAGAGAGAGAGAGAGAATCAGGGAGTGGAATAACAATGAGGAGTAATAAAGGAGTATTTTATTACCCTTCAACTGTGGCAAGTGTCCATCAAGGAGAGATGAAGAGAGAGGAGTGAGGGAGTGAGAGATGAGGAAGACATGAGGGGAAATGACTGAGACTTGGGGTGGAGGGGGGTGGGAGAGAGAAGTGTGTGTGTGTGTGTGTGTGTGTGTGTGTGTGTGTGTGTGTGTGCGTGCGTGTGTGTGTGTGTCTAGTGTCGTGTTTTCACCCTCCATTTGTCTGCTTGTGGCGTCATCTTCATGTCTCAGCGCCGCGTCAAGGACATCACCTCAAAATACAGTTTCTCCGGCATTTTTGCTAGTGTGGAGACGGGGGGTGAGGTGGGGGGGGTGAGGGGGTGAGGTGAGGGGTGAGGTAAAGGGAGAAGGAGGGGTGTGATGAGGAAAATGGGGAAAGGAGAGGGGGACGAATGAAGGAGGAGGAGGAAGAGGATTAAAGAGGAAGAAGGAGGAAGGCATAATAAGCACAAGACTCTTACAAATCTTCTCTTCCCAAGTATCATTTTTCCATCACTAATCTCAACCAAAACGAATCACTAAGTCTCACGTTACCTTAAACTCTCATAACAAAAAACAAACAATAAAACAAAAACAAAACAAAAAAATCCACGCTGCTAATCTTAAACCAGAAGACTAAACCACCCTCAAGCCACCTACTAATTCATATCTGTGACCTTTTGACCTTAAAATCATTACAGTTAGAGATGATTATGATGAATGTTTATATACTAAATTTGAACACTGTAGATCTTACCATTCTCGTATTGTACTATCGATGTATATAGTCAGGCCAGTGTGTGTATATATTTATGTATATATAGAAACGCACACTACACTGACCACCCTACTCAAGCGACGCAAAAAAATAAACTAGAATAATTATCACTGACGAAACCTTTCACAACTTGAGTAAAAAAAAAAAATGTAATCTTAAGAAAACTAAAAACATCGTAGCTAAAAATTGACGCAGTTAATCTTAAGCAGAACGAATTGACGAAAACCTAACGAAAACAAGACGTAGTTAATCCCACCCTGAACTAAATACATGTTATCAGCCTTGTCGACCACCCTAAGTTGTGGTAAGAGGGGGTTCAAATAATTCTATGTGGTTCATCTTGTTGCTGGGGTTCAAACGTGGGATCAAATTGTATATTGAACCTTTGTTTATGTGGGACAGGTTGAGGTATAGTGTTTGTGTCAGGAAAAATATATATATATGACCACCCAAAACATATGAATTTTTTTCCTATATTACATTATATATATCTTCTTCACACACACACACACACACACACACACACACACCAGCACAGTTTTTAAATCTAGTATTGGGGCGTTAACTCAGAACCCCTGATATGACCTCTAACAGTGGTGACAGAGGACGTCCTTGTTTATCCTGGAGGAAGAAGAAAATAATACCATGGTGCTATGAATTAAGGGGATTTTCACGGGGCCTGGAGGACGAGTCTCTCTCTCAGCCCGGACTGAAGGACTTGTGTCTGGGTGATGGGGCCTGGAGGAATTGTCTCTCAGTCTCTGAGTCCATGAGTGGTGGCTTTGTCTCTAGTCCAAGGACGGCGGACCTTGAGAACTGTCTCTCAGTCTATTAAGTCCGTGTGTGGTGGCTTTGTCTCTAGTCCAAGGACGGCGGACCTTGAGAACTGTCTCTCAGTCTATTAAGTCCTTGCGTGGCGGCTTTGTCTCTAAGTCTAAGGACAGCGGCGCCCGGAGGACTTGTATATCAGACTGTGGGCGGCAGACATGTCTCTCAGACCGTGGGTGGCGGACGTGCGTCTCTCAGACCGTGGGTGGCGGCGCCTCCCTGGGGAGGGACACGCGGAAATCTCTTCACATTACATGTCAAACAGAGGCGCAAGTTTGAAAATAATTAGCGTGGAGTAAGTACGACAATGGCACCATTCACGGCACCGCAGAGTCGACCCTCCAGCCTTGCCACCACTTTTATGTGGCACTCGGGACAACACTTTGCCAAGGCACTGGGGGTCCCACGGCTCACATTGCTAGTGCCAAACTACGCGTCTCTGACCCTTGGAGGATCCCACCGTATGTAGCACTCTCTTGCTCCGCCCGCAGCTCTGCCCTTATGAGCGTCGCCTAGTGGAAAAGCACAGTAGCATCCTCAATGGCCCTGTGCATACAAAAGCCAGACAGAGAAAAATGAAGCGACGGGGAAAAAGTATTCAAGAAAAGGTGTTTTCGTGTAGGTAAATTTTTTTCGGGAAACTTGTCAAGTGGAAAAGTTTTTATCGTCCCCTTTTTTGAGTTGCAGCGGGCGAGGAGGAGAGTGAGGGGAGGTGATGGCATCTTGTTAAGGACTGTGTCTCTCCTGGAGAGAAATGGACTACACACTGGTGAGTCTCCTCCTCCTCTATACCCTCCAAGGTGTCAGAGAAACTTGAGGTGCAGAGCCGCCATTCGCCTCACACCTCGACAAGTGTAGACGAGACGGACACGGATTTTGAAAACTGGGTCTTGGAGAGTACTAATGAAAAGGACACGAGTGTTTACTGTGTGTACCGCCCCCCCTTCCCCCGTGGGGCGACCCATGTTTACCCAGTCCTGCCACCCCCTGCCTCTCCTCACCACCAACGCTCACTCCTCCCATCTCCCTCACTCCTCCCGTCTCCCTCACTACCTCTCACCCCGTCTCTCTTACCTCTTAACATCCGACTATATTCCTCACTCCACATTCTTCTACGCATTTCTGTCTCCTTCTCTACTCCTCATTTTTCTCTCTCTCACCTTCTCAAATTCTCCTGTCTCCTTTACTACTCCCCACCCCATCCATCTCCCTCACCGTCACATACCTCACTTCCTCATCATTACTTTTTCCTACATAGTTCTCCCTCCTCCTCACCCAAACGTACACACACACACAAAGTTGCTTCTGGACTGATACGAGCCAGACACAATATTTGTAAGACTCCCCACAAAACTCACTTTTTCCCTCCGTCTCTCCCCCCTGAAAAAAAACTATCTCCCCTCCCCCCTCAACCCCCGGAAAAAAAGTCTTGCCCACAAAACTCGAAATGAGACATCGCTGAGGAGGGTCCAAGTAACGAGCATTAACTTATGAAAGGGAGGCGTGGTGAATAGAAGCTCCCATTGTGGAGATTGTTTTTACAGGGCTGGGCAAAGAGGGGGAGGAGCTGGTTCATTTGCCGGCTGCTCCCTCCCTCCCTCCTCCCCTCCCTCACTCACTCACTCACTACCATGGCCCGTCATTTTGCTCGCAACCCAGGGCAAACCAAAGCCTGGGGAAGGGGTCACATGCCGGGGGAAGGGCCCACAGCCTGGGGGAGGGACCGCAATCCTGGGGGAGTGGCCATCACCTGGGGGAGTGGCCATAGGCAGGGGGAGGGATCACAACCTAGGGGGAGGGACTACCACCTGAGGAGAGGCCACATACTGGGGGAATGGCCACAGGCTGGGGGAGGGGCCACAGGCTGGGGGAGGGACCTTAGCCTCGGGGGATGGACTACCACCTGGGGGAGGTACCATCACCACCTGGGGAAGGCATAACCACCTGGGGGAGGGGCCACCACCTAGGGGAGGCACCACCTGAGGGAGGCGCCACCACCACCGGGGGAATGAAACACACATTCCACAAAAACATATGACACACTCACACCTCCCATGCACTTGTGAGCGAGCGGTGGATGGTTCACACACCCACTCCACAGTAACACATGACGCCTTCACACCTACCACCTCCCGATACCAAAAGGACCAAGCTTCACTGTGCTATTCTTAGTTAAGGAGGGAGTTTAGTGTGGGTTAAAGCAGATGGGGAGGCGAGAGTTTCAGAGGGTCTTCGGTGCCGGGTTCGGGTGGAGGGAATACTTTAAATGTGGAAGAGAAATCAGAGGTTCGGTGTGCTAAAGGATTCAGAGCGTCAAAGCACTTCACACTTGAGAGTTATATTGTACATCAAGTGAGGGATGGAAGTTTATGTCTGCCTCGTACTTTACCACAAGTCAGTGTGTGTGTGTGTGTGTGTGTGTGTGTGTGTGTGTGTGTGTGTGTGTGTGTGTGTGTGTGTGTGTGTGTGTGTGTGTGTGTGTAAGGTAATACTTGAGATAGATAGTTTTAGAGTTGTGTTGTTAACTATAAATCTGTTTTATGATTCTGAATGACTGAACATCAATTTAACATAAAGACAACGAACAAAGTCGCCCTTCAGTTAGTTAATGTATATATGTTAGACCCATAAAACTCTAATAGACTTTTATCTCCAAACCTTCGGGTGATTCTACGTTTAAGGACTGACCTGATAACTTAACCACCTATATTCAGAGGTCTTATGGTACAGTACATCCCAATTTGCCAGGTCGTCGCTCGTTAGTTTAGTTGAGCTGTAATACTCAACTGCTTAAATATACACTAAATACAACAAACAATAAGTCATCTTAAGATTGATGAAAACAAGGAGGCCCAGGTGATGAGCTCTGTCTGTCTGTCTGTCTGTCTGTCTGTCTGTCTTTCACCACCTATTATTGTAAAATTGGTTAAGGTCAAAACTCGACACAAACAATTACCTGATCTTACAAACATTTTGCTATGTTAACTGGCAGCGCACACACACACACACACACACACACACACTGATTATTTATTACTTATTGACCGGTATTTCCGTAAGAAAACAAAGACAAATAAATAAATTGAAAAATGTCTTAAATTTATATCATGTTCACCTTGTACGTAACAACACCCAAATAAATTCACGAGTCAGTATTAGTTGTAAGACAGGATCTGGACTCAATATACTGTACACTGAGTCATGACGTAGATACTGAGGCAGCCAGGGAGACCACCTACACCACCCTATTTCTGGCTGTAATATTCAGTTCAATGACCTTTTGTCCTGACATAATAATACTTTCCCGAGAAAGGTTTTTTGCTCTTATCTCCTTCCCAGCGGCCCCTCACTGACAGGGCACGGCGGCCTGCCACACACTGCCTCCACGCGGCCATAATGACTCCATTGGTCAATGATGTTGGAATATGAGAACTAAAAAAGTAATGTTCGAGTGTAACTGTAAACAACCAGATATTGTCCGTGACAATATTAACGAAAATGATGAATCTATTTTTTTTACCAAAGTGAGTAAGTATGAGGCGCCTCACCGCAGGCATCAGTGTACACACACGGCCTCCATCAGGCAGCGGGACCATCCATCACGCAGTAAGTCTACAGTCGGCCGCATTAATCACGCAACATTTTTACAGCTCGTGTAAATCGGAGGATGCGTCGTTACGTAGAGGGGTAAAGTCGTGCCAAATTCAATTATGGCGGCAAATTCATCATGGTTGCTGGTGCAGTGGCACAGCGCTCGTGTTAATGGCCTTCCGTGCCAGCGAACACCGCCTCCCACTCCTCTATTGTGTTGCCAAATCGCCTCTTGCTTGCCTGTAATTGAGGGAAAATTAAATTTATACCCAGCCTGCCTTGAAATCTTAATGAGTGCCAAGTCGGGAAATTTGTCACGGCTGAGTGCCCAGGACCAGCGTGGCGTGAAGGAGGAGGCACTACGAGGCACTCCTGCCAGCCAGGGTACAGTACTCCCGCTCAGCCCGGAATGGTTCCCGGGAATCTAGGACCGTGGGGGGTTGGGAGTGGGGGCTGAAGGGAGGGGTGGAGACGTAAGCTGGCAGTGGAGGAGGGGTGGTAGGGGATATTGAGGAGGTCAAGAGGTAGTGTAGGGGGGAGGGTAAGAGGGGCAGATTGTGGGTCAGGAGAGAGAGAGAGAGAGAGAGAGAGAGAGAGAGAGAGAGAGAGAGAGAGAGAGAGAGAGAGAGAGAGAGAGAGAGAGAGAGAGAGAGGATGAAGCATGGGGGGAAGACAAGGGTATGGATAAACGGCAAAATGAGGAAAATAAGAAGAGAGAGGGAGGCCGAAGATGACCGTGGCTTGTGAGTGAGAGGCGAGGTGTAGGGAGGAGACATGGTGGTAGAGGTCATAGGAAGAGGAGGAGGGAGAAGAGGAGGAGGAGGAGGGAGAAGACGAGGAAGAGGGAGAAGAAGAGGAAGAGGGAGAAGATGAGGAAGAGGGAGAAGAAGAGGAGGAGGAAGGAGAGGAGGAGGAGGAGGGAGAAGAAGAGGAGGAGGAGGAGGGAGAAGAAGAGGAAGAGGGAGAAGAAGAGGAAGAGGGAGAAGAAGAGGAAGAGGGAGAAGATGAGGAGGAAGAGGGAGAAGAGGGAGGGTGAGGGAGAAGAGGAGGAGGAGGGAGAAGAAGAGGAGGGAGGGAGGGGAGAAGAAGAGGAGGAGGAGGGGAGAAGAAGAGGAGGAGGAGGGAGAAGAAGAGGAGGAGGGAGGGAGTGAGGAAGAGGGAGAAGAAGAGGAGGAGGAAGGAGAGGAGGAGGAGGAGGGAGAAGAAGAGGAGGAGGAGGAGGGAGAAGAAGAGGAAGAGGGAGAAGAAGAGGAAGAGGGAGAAGATGAGGAAGAGGGAGAAGAAGAGGAGGAGGAAGGAGAAGAAGAGGAGGATGAGGGGGAAGACTTATATTTACCCTCTGACGTCAACACTCCAGTATATTACCTCCACAGGGGAAGGTGTACGGCGCTCCTACATATACCTCCCTCAGCCTCCACAACAAACAGGATTTTCTCTCTATGTTGAGGTAAGAGGTTGAGAGGCCGGGGATGGAGGTACAGAGGCCGGGGATGAAGGTGGAGAGGCCAGGGATGGAGGTACAGAGGCCGGGGATGAAGGTGGAGAGGCCAGGGATGAAGGTGGAGAGGCCAGGGATGAAGGTACAGAGGCCGGGGATGAAGGTGGAGAGGCCGGGGATGAAAGTAAAGAGGCCGGAGATGGAGGTACAGAGGCCAGGGACGAAGGACTCCCCACCCAACCTAACCTAACCCCAAACACACGGTACGTATACTACTGCCACTCTGCCTGATGATACGAATACAAATAGAGATTAACTTAAGTCGACTCTTAAGTGATGAATAAAGAAATACTTAAAGAGATTAACCCAGGTAAACATTTAAGTTAATATATATATATAATTAATTACAGGTATACTGCTAAAACTAACAGACAGACGCCACTAATATGCTAAAATACAGATGATTATTTAACATTGGATAAGCTTGAGGTAAAACATTTATTCATTTATAGATAAGATAATATTTTGGTTAATAATAATCTAAACCGGCCCAGCTGTCAGTCGAATCACGTAATTCAATCGTTAGTCGACCCATAGTGGAGACCTGTAACACTGCGTACAGTTAGTGGGGTAATTTTTGTAAACAAGGAGGGGGGGAGGAGAGGGTAGATGAGGAGGGGGGGGAGATAATGGAGGGGGAAGGAGGGTAGCTGAGGAAGGAGGAAGAGGAGGAGGATAAAGAGAAAGAGAAGGAGGGAGAGAAGGAGGAAGGAAGGAGAGGGGGTAGGGTGAAATAGCCATGCAAATGATTTAATTTCCTTTCACTTGAGAGACTCGAGTCACTCATAAACCTCGGGGTGTGTAAGACGTCACAGCTAGACGTCTTTCCTCCCCTGGTCGCTCAAGTCGTTTTTATTTCTCGTGTTATTTTTTTTTGTCGTTATTATTGTCAAGGAGGAAGTTAATAACGCCAGACTACACGACACCCACTCAGACACCTAAATTTAAGACGACGACAAAGCCACTCCAGATGTATACACTATTAATTTACACAATTTACACCACTACACTATTACACTACACTTGTTTTCTCTTATTTACCTATTACTAACTCACTAATGTTACTAATTACTGATACATTAACACCTGTAAATGTGCCCTACTTAAATAGATGATAAATTACTGTACACTAAAAGGTAAATAATTTTGACCGATTTTTGGGAAGCGTTTAATCAGTCCTTAATGTTGGTTCGCCTTTCCTGATCTGACTGATGGAAGCTTGAGGAGGGGGAGGGAGGGTGTATATTCAAGCTTCTTTAGGGTAGGCGACCATGGCCCACCTCGTGTTTTTTAGGGTAGGCGACCATGGCCCACCTCGTGTCTTTAGGGTAGACGATCATGGCCCACCTCGTGTCCTTAGGGTAGGTGACCATGGCCCACCTCGTGTCCTTAGGGTAGGTGACCATGGCCCACCTCGTGTCCTTAGGGTAGATAACCATGGCCCACCTCGTGTCCTTAGGGTAGGCGACCATGGCCCACCTCGTGTCCTTAGGGTAGGCGACCATGGCCCACCTCATGTCTTTAGGGTAGGAAACCACAGCCCTCCTCTTAAGTATCGAGTATCAGTATAATAACCACCACTTAAAGGAAATACTTAAGAAATCAAACTCCTGTGTTAAGTATAAGTGCTAAATCCCACTCCTGTGTTAAATGAGAGGTAAAGAGTGGGGGGAGGGGGGTGGTGCCAGGCTGAGTGGGTGCTGACGGTCATAACAAAAAGTGACACTCCCGCCACTACACCTGTTTAATAAAGGGAAGAGATCAGTCAGGTGGCGTGCTTACGTGAACCAACCACACCTCCCCCTGATACACGCCACCACCCACGCCACCAGGACCTTACCACGCCCTCCTACAGACAAATATTCACGTCCCCTACCACGACCTCTTACAAGTACCCACGCCCATCTACCACACCCCCACCACGCCCTCTTACACGTAACCACGCCGGTCCACATCGACACCCGTTCAAGGAGTGAAAGGGAGTCAAGACCGCATCTCTTTTTACCTGAAAGCAAAGATCCTGAACAAAATAATAATGTCTTTCACACACCTCCCTTGAGAGAGAGAGCGAGAGAGAGAGAGAGAGAGAGAGAGAGAGAGAGAGAGAGAACAGATGGATGAGAGGGAGGGTAAAGAGAAGGAAAGAATGAGTCACAGTAGGAGGGAGGAAGGGAAGGGGAGAGAAATCTATGGTAAGATGAAGAAGGAGAATTATTTAATGATTTTTAGAAGAAGGAAGAAAGAGTCACAAAGAAGGAGGAGAATTTGGATGATTTTTGGAGAAGAAGGAAAAGGAAATATGGCTAAAGATAAGGAGAAATTTGTCATATGAGAAAAAAGTTAAGAAAAATGGAGAACGTAGGAAGGAAGGAAGGAAGGAAGGTGGATGACACAAAAACAAATAATAATAACAGTAACAGTAAAAATATAAATAAACAATAATAACAACAAAAGCTTCAATGGATACACACACACACACACACACACACACACACACACACACACACACACACACACGGTTACATTTTTAGATACAACTTTGCTCCAAACACAACACAGAGCAATCCGTCCCTCCCACCTCCACCACATAACACGCTACCACCACCACCACCACACACCATCACCACTACCACACACCATCACCACTACCACACACCATCACCACTACCACCACCACTACCACCACCACACACCACTACTGCAAACAACATGCCACCACCACTACTACTACTACTAATTCCCCACACAGTCCACCACCACCTGGACACCACCACCACCACCACACACCATCACCACTACCACCACCACCACCACACACACACACGCAACAGCTTCAAGAGAATCCCGCCTTAATGCTTCCCACTCTGTCTCATTGATTAGTGAGGTCAACATAGTGCCCAGCCACCTCACCTCACCATATACAGTACCTACAACCTGGTGACTCTGTTAGGTTAGGTTAGGTTAGATTAGGTCACGTCAGGTCAGGTTGGGGTAGATTAGGTCATGTCAGGTTAGGTTGGGGTAGATTAGATCACGTCGGGTCAGGTTGGGTTAGATTAGGTCACGTCAGGTCAGGTTGGGGTAGATTAGGTCATGTCAGGTTAGGTTGGGGTAGATTAGATCACGTCGGGTCAGGTTGGGGTAGATTAGGTCACGTCGGGTCAGATTAGGTCACGTCAGGTCAGGTTGGGTTAGATTAGGTCATGTCAGGTCAGGTTGGGATATATTAGGTCACGTCAGGTTAGGTTGGGGGTAGATTAGGTCACGTCAGGTCAGGTGGAAATTTTATCCTATACAACCAGGTAAACAATACAGCCAGGTGTTACAATTACCAAAACTGTGACAGATGCAAATTTCCCCAACGAAACAGATTACAGGTGTTGGAATTTCTGGCCCAGATGTTTCCGACCTAACTACGGATACCACCACTCGACTCCCTGATTGGTCGCAGGTGTCGTGTTTTCCACCAATCACCAATGCGAATTCCAAATACATATGCAACTCATCAACCGGCTGATTGGTCGCAGGTGTCGCGTTTTCCACCAATCACCGAGGTCTCTTCCCTTCGCGTTGATTGGCTAACGAGGGTTTATTGGTCTATTTTCTCAGCCCAGTTATCATTACCGATGGACCAATGAGGGAAGGCGTTGGGAGTGAGGTGGCTAATGGAGGTGCGGACAGGCGTGAGGGGGAGTACGAGGTGGGAGTAAGGAGGGAATGGGAGTATGGAGGAAGGGGAGTATGGAATGGGAATATGGAGGAAGGGGAGTATGGAATGGGAATATGGAGGTAGAGGGTGGAGGGAAAGAGAATATGGAGGAGGGAGAGAATAACAACGAGGAAGAGGAGGAGGTACGTGGGAGGAAGAGTAGAGATGATAAAGCAGAATTAAAGAGAAGGAATAAGTGTGGAATAAGGGAAGGGGAGGGGAGAGACCGAAAAAGCTGAACAGGAGAAGAGGGAGGGCGGGAGAGGAAGGGTCTTGTGAGGGAGAATCAAGTAAATGTTATTGACAATTTTAGACAAATCCTGGAGGCCAGCCATTAGTGTGTGTGTGTGTGTGTGTACATATTAACGTGTACACCTAACTTATACGTACACATTTAAGTCACACGTCACCACTAACTCATTCTATAACACGACTTTTAACACCAAACCAAGCGGCTTTAACATTAATTGAATTACAGTGAAACGAATATAGAAATTAACTATACAACTACCATAATAACACGCAATTAACACCACCACACAACACGTAACTATCACACCAGCAATACACACACACACATATACCTACCTCTCTGCCTTCCTTCCTCCTCCCCTCCTCTCTCTGCCTCCCCCCCCTCCCCCCTCTCTCTCTCCCCTTCCCTCCCTTCCTCTCACTGTCCTTCCTTCTCTCTTCCTTCCTCTCTCTCTAAGACCATAGTAGGTGTTTAAAGGAAGGGGGACACAGCTGACGGGGTGCGTAGGAGGCAAAGAAGTCTAGTGGAGGAGACTGGCAGAGGTCACCAAGGAGTGGGGTGGGGGTGGGGTGGGGTGGAGTGGAGTGGGGTTGGGTTGGGTTGGAGTGGGGTGGGGTGAGAGGAGGTTGGCTAGGTCTTGGCTATGTTTGGGTTTCTTAATGACAGAGAGACGATGATGATTCGACTTCAAGATATGATTCCAGAGCTGTTGGCAGGTGGGGGAGGAGGGGGAGGAGGGGGATTTCCAGGTATATATAGTACCTGCCTCCCTACCTGGCTCATCTTACAGTGCTGACACATCCTTCTTGTGTACCAACAGTCATCCGTGAAGTCAATACCATCATCCATACACAAAAAAAAACATGATGGATGAATATGTGGTGAAATGACGACCAATAAAATAGTGGGGGTTAAATGGCGCGTCAGCAGCCAGTGGCATCGAGGCGCCTTTGTGGATCTTTATTTGACTGAAATGCGTTTAAATGTAATTCTTCCAGTCGAATGCGTTCCAGGCCCGTTTCCAGGAGAGGAGGACTTTGTCATGCCACTGGAATCAAAGGATGAGTGTGGTAGAGAAGGAAAAGGTTCAGGATATGGAAATTGAGGGAGGTTGACAGAGGGGTATAGAGGAAGAAAACGGAGGTGGTTAAAAGAAGCATCGGAAATGGACGATTGGATCCGCTTCTTTCTGGTCGGGGAGGATCTGGTAGCATTAGGGAAACTTGATTTTGTTCTCTGTGATACATCGCTGTAATGTTACTGTTTGTTTACATTCTTGTTCTTGGATGTTAATGGTTATATTAATGTGTGAAAATAACCTCTCCTTGTTTTGAAACTTATTATAATTTGAAACCGTAACTACGATCGTTATGAGACAATTCACCTGAGATTTGACAACAGTTCGGTCAGTTTTGGTTCAGATAGAAGCTCAGCTCATTACTGCCAGCTAGGAGAGTTAGATGAACACAAGCTACTGGACACAGGGAGACAGGGCCGGATTAAGCTTAATAGGGGCCTGAGGCACAGATCAACTTGGGGCCCCCTACCCTCAAGGTATATACAGTATAAATAACAAGAAAAAATATACCCAAATTTATCAATTATTTCATCAATATTAAGCTTCTGCAAAATAACACATTTAATGTTCATAAGAGACAGAAAATTGAGACTTTGCTAGGAAATCGTTGACCGAAGTTCATGTTTTATATGCTTCAACTTCGAGAATGTTTGGATTTGAGGGCCCCTTAGAGTCGGGGGGGGCCTGAGGCCAGTGCCTCAAGTGCCTCATGGTTGATCCGACACTGCAGGGAGCCAGTCACTGTTCACTATGCAGGAGTCTTTTTAGGCCCTGATGTGTATTATTTACCTCGTGTGTTGTATGAGTACTGTTACTAAGAACCACATGTGCCCAGAACACCATCACCACACTCCTCGTACCTGGTTGAGTCATTAACAGCAGTAGGTGGTATTAAACCCCTTATACTACTAACCTTGTCCATGCCTCTACAGACCCCCGCTGCCTCAGTAACAACTGCCTCTTTTTTCTTGTAGCAGCAGTCGTGTAGCTGTAGTCTCCTTCCTACTTCTTATTTAGTCACCTCCTTAAATTCTTGCCTAGTGTTGGACGGGCGGGCGTGTGTGAGCGGCGAGCGCGTGGGCGTATCTGACCTAGTATCCTTGCAGGAGGTACGGGCGTGAACCAGATGGGTGGCGTGTACGTCAACGGGCGGCCGCTGCCAGACCACATCCGCCACAAGATCGTGGAAATGGCCCACTCTGGCGTACGATCCTGCGACATCTCCCGCATACTTCAAGTGTCCAATGGCTGTGTGTCCAAGATCCTTGCTAGGTGAGTGTACGCGGGCCGCTGTCCTCCTAACCCCGAGCTCTCTGGTGTCCCTTGCAGGCCACAGCGGGATAAACCAGCTGGGGGGCGTCTATGTGAACGGCCGCCCCCTGCCGGACTCCACACGCCAGAAGATCGTAGAGTTGGCCCACTCTGGCGCTAGGCCTTGCGACATCTCCCGCATTCTCCAGGTGTCCAATGGCTGCGTCTCCAAGATCCTGGCCAGGTACGCCCGCTAGGGGTCCTGCGAAGGCTTCTGATATGTCACCTAGGAGGATTTTGTCTAATGTCAGCCATAGTCAATAACTCTAAGAGCTCACAAACTTGTTTACTTTTTAACTGAATCAAGGTCACTTACTTTAATTGACTCAGCTTAAAGTGTTAATGCAGTACAGTTATATCAGAGCCTTTATAGCGCTAGCGGACACCTTATCCAGAGCTGACTTACTAACCAGGTCTTCTCCCACGCCCCACAGGTACTACGAGACGGGGTCCATCAAGCCCCGGGCCATCGGAGGCTCCAAACCCCGTGTGGCGACGCCTCACGTCGTCAACAAGATCGCCGACTATAAGAGGGAGTGCCCCTCCATCTTCGCATGGGAGATCCGCGACCGACTACTGTCCGAGTGTGTGTGTACCAACGACAACATCCCCAGCGTGAGTACTCCCTTCACCCTTGTTCTTTATGTATTATCGTTACTGCAGCAGTGTGACGACATACCTTATCAGGTGCTGTATCGGCTTCCAGTGTAATATCAAAGTGTGTATGTGTGTGTATGTATGTGTGTGCGTAACATACACACACAACATAAACATATAGACTAAAATATACGTGTTAAGAATATACAAAACAACGATATACAGTATAAGACACAGAAGAGAGGGAGGGGTGTCCGTCCTCCCCTCCCCTGCAGGGTGGGTGACGTATACAAGAGCGGGAGGGGTGTCCGTCCTCCCCTCCCCTGCAGGGTGGGTGACGTATACAAGAGAGGGAGGGGTGTCCGTCCTCCCCTCCCCTGCAGGGTGGGTGACGTATACAAGAGAGGGAGGGGTGTCCGTCCTCCCCTCCCCTGCAGGGTGGGTGACGTATACAAGAGAGGGAGGGGTGTCCGTCCTCCCCTCCCCTGCAGGGTGGGTGACGTATACAAGAGAGGGAGGGGTGTCCGTCCTCCCCTCCCCTGCAGGGTGGGTGACGTATACAAGAGAGGGAGGGGTGTCCGTCCTCCCCTCCCCTGCAGGGTGGGTGACGTATACAAGAGAGGGAGGGGTGTCCGTCCTCCCCTCCCCTGCAGGGTGGGTGACGTATACAAGAGAGGGAGGGGTGTCCGTCCTCCCCTCCCCTGCAGGGTGGGTGACGTATACAAGAGAGGGAGGGGTGTCCGTCCTCCCTCCCCGCAGGGTGGGTGACGTATACAAGAGAGGGAGGGGTGTCCGTCCTCCCTCCCCTGCAGGGTGGGTGACGTATACAAGAGAGGGAGGGGTGTCCGTCCTCCCCTCCTGCAGGGTGGGTGACGATACAAGAGAGGGAAGGGTGTCCGTCCTCCCTCCCCTGCAGGGTGGGTGACGTATACAAGAGGAGGGATGTCCGTCCTCCCTCCCCCTGCAGGGTGGGTGACGTATACAAGAGAGGAGGGGTGTCCGTCCTCCCTCCTGCAGGATGGGTGATGATACAAGAGAGGAGGGGTGTCCCCTCCCCGCAGGGTGGGTGACGTATACAAGAGGAGGGGTGCCTGTCCTCCCCCTCCTGCAGGGTGGGTGACGTATACAAGAGAGGAGGGATGTCCGTCCCTCCCTCCCTGCAGGGTGGGTGACGGTACAGAGGGGGGTGGTGACGATACAAGAGAGGGAGGGGTGTCCGTCCTCCTCCCCTGCAGGGTGGGTGACGTATACAAGAGAGGGAGGGGTGTCCGTCCTCCCTCCCTGCAGGGTGGGTGACGTATACAAGAGAGGGAGGGTGTCGTCCTCCCTCCTGATGGGTGACGTACAAGAGAGGGAGGGTGTCCCTCCCCTGCAGGGTGGGTGGTCAAGGGAGGGGTGTCCGTCCCTGGGTGTGGGTTTTTGCAGGGTGGGTGACGTTACAAGAGGGGAGGATGTCGTCCTCCCTCCCCTGCAGGGGGGGTGACGTATACAAGAGAGGGAGGGGTGTCCGTCCTCCCTCCCTGCAGGATGGGTGACGTATACAAGAGAGGGAGGGGTGTCCGTCCTCCCTCCCTGCAGGGTGGGTGACGTATACAAGAGAGGGAGGGGTGTCCGTCCCCTCCCCTGCAGGGTGGGTGACGTATACAAGAGAGGGAGGGTGTCCGTCCTCCCCCGCAGGGTGGGTGACGATACAAGAGAGGGAGGTGTCCGTCCTCCCTCCCCTGCAGGGTGGGTGACGTATACAAGAGAGGGAGGGGTGTCCGTCCTCCTCCCCTGCAGGGTGGGTGACGTATCAAGAGAGGGGTGTCGTCCTCCCTCCCCGCAGGATGGGTGACGTATACAAGAGAGGGAGGGTGTCCGTCCTCCCTCCCCTGCAGGGTGGGTGACGTATACAAGAGAGGGAGGTGTGTCCGTCCTCCCTCCCCGCAGGGTGGGTGACGCATAAGAGAGGAGGGGTGTCCGTCCTCCCTCCCCTGCAGGGGTGGGGTATACAAGAGAGGGAGGGTCCGTCCTCCCTCCCCGCAGGGGGTGAGTATACAAGAGGGAGGGTGTCGTCCTCCTCCCCTGCAGGGTGGTGACGTATACAAGAGAGGAGGGGTGTCCGTCCCCCTGCAGGTGGGTGACGTATACAAGAGAGGGAGGGTGTCCGTCCTCCCTCCCCTGCAGGGTGGGTGACGTATACAAGAGAGGGAGGGTGTCCGTCCTCCCCTCCCTGCAGGGTGGGTGACGTATACAAGAGGGAGGTGTCCGTCCTCCTCCCTGCAGGGTGGGACGTATACAAGAGAGGGAGGGTGTCCGTCCTCCCTCCCCTGCAGGATGGGTGACGTATACAAGAGAGGAGGGGTGTCCGTCCTCCCTCCCCGCAGGGGTGGGTGACGTATACAAGAGAGGGAGGGTGTCCGTCCTCCCTCCCCTGCAGGGTGGGTGACGTATACAAGAGAGGGAGGGGTGTCCGTCCTCCCTCCCTGCAGGGTGGGTGACGTATGCAAGAGAGGGAGGGTGTCCGTCCTCCCTCCCCTGCAGGGTGGGTGACGATACAGAGAGGAGGGTGTCCGTCTCCTCCCGCAGGGTGGGTGACGTATACAGAGAGGAGGGTGTCCGTCCCCCTCCCCGCAGGGTGGGTGACTATAAGAGGGGAGGGGTGTCCGTCTCCTCCCGCAGGGTGGGTGACGTATACAGAGAGGGAGGTGTCCGTCCTCCCCTGCAGGGTGGGGGTATCAAGGGAGGTGTCCGTCTTGTGGTGGGGGTGTTTTGGTCAAAGAGTCCCTCCCCTGCAGGGTGGGTGACGTATACAAGAGAGGGAGGGGTGTCCGTCCTCCCTCCCTGCAGGGTGGGTGACGTATACAAGAGAGGAGGGGTGTCCGTCCTCCCCCTCCCTGCAGGTGGGTGACGTATACAAGAGAGGAGGGGTGTCCGTCCTCCCCTCCCTGCAGGGTGGGTGACGTATACAAGAGAGGGAGGGGTGTCCGTCCTCCCTCCCTGCAGGTGGGTGACGTATACAAGAGAGGAGGGTGTCCGTCCTCCCTCCCGCAGGGTGGGTGACGTATACAAGAGAGGGAGGGGTGTCCGCCTCCCTCCCCTGCAGGGTGGGTGACGCCCTCGTGCACTGGCCGTGTTCCGGAGCAAGATAGTGTTGCAGATATACTCAGATGAAGAATAAGGAGCATTTCCAGTTTAGGCTCCAACTATCTGTCTATATTTCACTCCCCTTCCATTTATGTGTGAGGGTGGATGAAAGGGGCGAAGAGGAGGTAACGGGGAGAGTGGCGAGAGGCGAGTGTAGAGTGACAGGCGAGTGTAGAGAGTGACGGGCGAGTGTAGAGAGTGACGGGCGAGTGTAGAGAGTGACAAGCGAGAGTAGAGTGACAGGCGAGTGTAGAGAGTGACAGGCGAGTGTAGAGTGACAGGCGAGTGTAGAGAGTGACAGGCGAGTGTAGAGAGTGACAGGCGAGGTAGAGAGGACAGGCGAGTGTAGAGAGACAGGCGAGTGTAGAGAGTGACGGGCGAGTGTAGAGAGGTGACAGGCGAGTGTGAGGTGACAGGTGAATGTAGAGAGTGACAGGCGAGTGTAGAGAGTGACAGGCGAGTGTAGAGAGTGACAGGAGAGTGTAGAGAGCGAGAGGAAGGGTGACGAGACACAAGCTAACACCCCTGTGGCTGTGGTAAGTCAAGAGTACAGTCACCATCACAACATAATAGGTAAACATCATTTACCTTTTCCTATACACTTTTATAATCTTCCTCTAAACCCATAAAGTTTCAACTGATCTTTCTTTTATTTTATCTCAAACTATGAATATAACCGAAAATAGATATATGATATATTTAATTCGGGAACTTTGTACATAGCGCTGAATTCCCTGAGTTTATGGTCAAAGTACAGAAAGTATGCTAATTTCTACGAGTTTTAAAAGGTGTAACTTCAGGGGAATTGTATTAGATTTTAATTACGAATGAAAAAGAGTCACATTGGCCAGGTGTAAAGGAACTGGAGGTGGATAATAATACAGCCAGGAGGTATTCAATACAAACTGCGGCCGAAACCAACTAGGGATTGAGTTACGGGTGAGACAAGGGTGACTCGTGTTGGTGAAGCGCCCCCTACACCGCGCGCCACCAGCCAATCACCGTACTCCGTGGGGGGGCTGTTACTCTTGTTGCCTACACTTGATGACCATATTTCTTAAAAGATCATTTATTTCCTTAGTTTTTTCCGTAAATTTTTTTAAATCTTGGAAACATGTACTCAATATAAATTAACATATTTCGATAATAACAGAACATAATTATGATAAACGTAAGAATAATTAAATAAATGAGTAAATGAGCTATCTGGCAATCCCACCAACCAGCTGTTACAAGAGTGCGTCCCAAAATGGAAACTGTATCAAGGTTTTAAGCCACTGTTCAGACCGTCGAAATCCATCATGTACCGTCAATGGGTGGGAGGATTCTAATAGCCAGTTATTAGCGCATCAAATGGAGTACCGACCGCCATTTGTTAATCTCAGGGAGGCGGGTCAGATTACACTACTCCCACTATCAAGTTACGAGCTGGCGAGAACGGCACACGATGTAAACAAACAAATCACCTGAATTGATGAAAGTTTTACGCATTAACACAAATACATTTTATTTTAGGTGGAATATTTAACTAAAAGTAATTCATAATTTACAAAGCTAAAACACACGGGTATACTTACAAGTTTATTTAACCAAGGATTAATTTGCGGTTTAAGGAAATGGTTGATAGTTTGGTGTTACGTTACGGCGGCTGACCAACACGTGATGGCGCGTGTCCTTAATAACGCGCGTAAATTGTTTGTAACCCCATACACCTTCCAGAGTCGATATTCCTCGCTGGAGATGGCGGTAGACCCTCCATTTTACCCTCATGTACAGATATTTAGAACGCCAAAAAAGATACAAAAAAAGATAAACAAAAGATAATGATATAAAGTTAAAATAGATAAGGTGGATTAATGATATAGAGGTGTAGTTAAGGTAGATAGTTAAGGTAGATAGTTAAGGTAGATACAACAGAGGTAATGACGTAAATATATATATAAGACACAGGTGTAGTTGGTACTTGAGTGTGAAGGAAAGTAATAACAGTGTGATCTGAGGGTTAGTGTCGTCACCATTGTCGTATGTGGATAAGGTAAATACAGTAGTCTTTACACACACACACACACACACACACACACACACACACACACACACACTTTCTTAAAACGCACATACTACTTACAAAATACTCATACACAGATAAAAACTCATTTATACCCATAAGCCCAAAGCTCATCTCCACACACACACACACACACACACACACACACACACACACACACACACACACACACACACACACACACACACACACACACACACATTACAGTAATATTAACTTTATCTAAAGGTGTGTATAACCAGGCTGGCGTCATCAACAAGTAGGCGACGTATTCCTGAGCTCGACCCCAGTACTGAGAACAAAATACAAACGCAATTAACAGTAAATGAGAATTGTGAGTCTGGCTGTTGCTCCTATTGTTGTTACCTTGGTTACGGATTCTAAAACGTTCGTACGGTAAATTTTCACCTTTTACAGACGCGAGGAAAGGGTTAAACTAATGGGGTTGGATTCGGTTAGGTTAGGTAGGTTAGGTCAGGTTAGGTTAGGTTAGGTCAGGTTAGGTTAGGTTAGGTCAGGTTAGGTTAGGTCAGGTCAGGTCAGGAGGTCAGGTCAGGTTAGGTTAGGTTAGAAAGAAAGAAAGAAAGAAAGAGAGAGATTCATGTCACTCACTCACTCCACCTACGGGACAAAGATAACAATATATAATATCCAATTTGTACTGTGACTTATCATCGTAACTAAATGCTTTCCCTGACAGTGCTAAGATAAAAAAAATATTGAACATTTGAGAATCCAGACCGAGGAGGACGTGCAGGATAAAACATACGAGAGATTTTAAATGGCGTTGAAATTACACTTGAGACTTTAGTTGAGAGAAAATACAGAAAAAATCGTAAGAATGTCTGAGAATGTAGCCTTTCCCCCCCTACCCACGCCCCTGCATATGCTCACGTTAAAATATACTAGATATTTCCCCAGTTGCACAGAACATTATGAAGTTGCAAAGTTTTCTTGTTTTCGTTGCAGCCTTAGCACTGTTCACACCACGATTTTTTTTTCTTTACGCCGTTGGAAATGTTGTAAAGGCGAGATTAGTTAAGGCAAGTTTGGTGAAGTTTTGCGGGGGAGGGGAGGGATGGTGTTGAAGTTGGGTTAGGTTAGGTTAGGTTAGGTTAGGTTAGAGTATTGTGAAGCGTCTTGGTGTTGGTATATACAGTAGTTCTTGTGGATGGGTAAATGCTTTTTCTTTTACTCTTTGCGGATCAGTCAGTCAGTCAGTTAGGCAGTAAGTGAGTTTGTGAGTCAGTCAGTCAGTCAGTTAGGCAGTGAATGAGTCAGTCAGTCAGTCAGGGAAGGCGTTTATAGCTGACTGACGCAGCATAAATCATAAAATACTTAAATGCTGACCCAAAATTCAAGATATAGAGCTAATAACAAGGGTGATCCAAACCTAACCTAACCTAACGTGACCATTAGTTGCGTTATACCGTATTTTAAAAAGCATCCCTCACAGGCCAACAAACCTACCAGCCAGGTCAAATAAGGCGGACAATCCTCCTCTCCTTCCTCCTCACATACCTCCTTACTCTCCCTCTCTCACACTCTCCTCCTTTTCTCCCTCCTCCCTCACACACCTCTACTTCCTTCCCTCACACACCTCCTTACTCTCCTCTCCCTTTCCTTTCGTTTCTTCATCCCTCCATACTCCCCCTACCTTCTCCTTCTTCCACCCCTCTCCTCCGGTCCCCCCTTCTCTTCACTGCCCCGTATCCCTCCCCACCTCCACTAATCCTCCCTCCCATCTCCTAACCTGTTTCCACTCCTATCTCCCATCTCCCTCCTTCCCCTTCTCACTCTAACCCTACCCCCCTCCCTCCCTGCTTCTCATCTAGCCCTCACCCCCCTCCCTCCCCGCTTCTTCCTAACCCTACCTGTCTCCTCTACTCTGTCCTCCCTGTTCTCCTACCCTCCCTCCCTCCCCCGTTGTCCTGAGAGCGCCTAATGATGTACATTGCTGGAGATGGTGTCCTGCCAGCGATATAATGAGAGATTATTATCGCCGGTGAAACACTGAAGGTGATGACGATGACCTACCATAATTGGCCTCTTGCTGGTACCTGCTAGTGGCGTGGTTAATTGTGGTGACGTGGTTAATTGTGGTGGTGGTGTGGTTAATTGTGGTGGGGTGGTTAATTGTGGTGGTGGTGTGGTTAATTGTGGTGACGTGGTAAATTGTGGTGGTGGTGTGGTTAATTGTGGTGGTGGTGGTGTGGTTAATTGTGATGGTGGAGACGAGTGGTGGTGGTGGTGACGTGGCTAACGGTCGTGGTGGTGACGTGGCTAACGGTGGTGGTGGTAGTGGTGACGATGGTGGTAATGGTGGTGATGGTGGTGGTGTTGTGAGTGGTAAAGATGGACAGGGCGTCTATACTCGAGGGGTTGGCTACGACAGGTGGTGGTGACAGTGGATGGGTAGGTCGTGATGGTGATAGTGACAGATGAGATTGCGGGGGTGGTGACTATGAGTGATGATGATGACTTAGAGAGTGATGGTGATGACTTAAAAGTGATGGCGACTTAGGAGTTATGACGACTTAGGAGTTATGACGACTTAGGAGTGATGATGATGACTTAGAGAGTGATGGTGATGACTTAAAAGTGATGGCGACTTAGGAGTTATGACGACTTAGGAGTTATGACGACTTAGGAGTGATGGCGACTTAAGAGTGATGGCGACTTAAGAGTGATGGCGACTTAAGAGTGATGGCGACTTAAGAGTGATGGCAACTTAAGAGTGATGGCAACTTAAGAGTGATGGCGACTTAAGAGTGATGGCGACTTAAGAGTGATGGCAACTTAAGAGTGATGACGACTTAAGAGTGATGGCGACTTAAGAGTGATGGCGACTCCTAAAACAAGAGCCTGAACACTGACCCCGGTGGTGAATACAGGCAACGTCACGTTACAGCAGGGTACAGCAGGGTGAGGGCCACGTTACAGCAGGGTACAGCAGGGTGAGGGCCACGTTACAGTAGGGTGAGGACCACGTTACAGCAGGGTACAGCAGGGTGAGGACCACGTTACAGCAGGGTACAGCAGGGTGAGGACCACGTTACAGCAGGGTGAAGACCACGTTGCAGCAGGGTACAGCAGGGGTGAGGACTCTGTTATAGCAGGGTGAGGACCTCGTTACAGCAGGGTGAGGACCCTGTTACAGCAGGGTGAGGACCCACAGCAGGGTGCACGTTGCAGGGTGAGGACCACGATACAGCAGGGTACAGCAGGGTGAGGGCCGTGGTGGGGAGCGGAGGCCACGTCACACCCACTACGTCAGTGAGCCATGTGTGAACGCGGCCGAGTGCTCTCGCTAACCCACCTTAAATCCCTCCCGACTACACCCTGCTAACTACACCCTCCTAACTACACATTGCTAACTCCACCCACCTAACTACACCCTCTTAACTACACCCTGCTAACTACACCCTGCTAACTACACCCTGCTAACTACACCCTCCTAAGCTACACCCTGCTAACTACACCCTGCTAACTACACCCTGCTAACTACACCCTCCTAACTACACCCTGCTAACTACACCCTCCTAACTACACATTGCTAACTCCACCCACCTAACTACACCCTCTTAACTACATCCTGCTAACTACACCCTGCTAACTACACCTCCTAACTACACCCTCCTAACTACACCCTGCTAACTACACCCTGCTAACTACACCCTGCTAACTACACCCTGCTAACTACACCCTGCTAACTACACCCTGCTAACTACACCTCCTAACTACACCCTGCTAACTACACCCTGCTAACTACACCCTCCCTGGTGCACCCTCCTAACTACACCCTGCTAACTACACCCTCCTAACTACAACCCTCCCTGATGCACCCTCCTAACTACACCCGCTAACTACACCCTCCTAACTACACCCTACTACACCTCACTACACTGCTACTCCTCCACTTCCATTGTGTTACACCCTACTCACACACCTACACCCTCAATCACACCCAGCTAAGTATATATTCTCAATACACCCTCCCGGACACTGTCACTCTCTCTCTGACTACACCCAGCTAACAAAAAGGCCTCCTGCCACTCTCTACCTACTGCTACACCCACTGCTACACCCACTGCTATACCCACTGCTACACCTACTGCTATACCCACTGCCACTGCTACACCCACTGTTCCACTGCTACACCCACTGCTACACCCACTGCTACACTACTGCTACACCTACTGCTACACCCACTGCTACACCACTGCTACACCCACTGCTACACCTGCTACACCCACTGTTATACCCACTGCTACACCCACTGCTACACCCACTGCTACACCTACACTGTCTCCGATGGCCTGTCAAATTAAAACTAAACTATACAAGAGATTATATCAGTCTATCTATCTATCTATCTATCTATCTATCTATCTATCTATCCCAGCATGTGTGTGTGTGAGGTGGGCGGTGGGTGGTGTGAGGTGGGCTGTGTGGAGTGGGTGGTGTGAGGTGGGTGGTGGGCTGTGTGAGGTAGGTGGTGGGTGGTGAGAGGTGGGTGGTGGGTGAGGTGGGCGGTGGGTGGTGGGCTGTGTGAGGTGGGTGGTGAGGTGGGTGGTGGACGGTGGGTGGTGGGCTGTGGAGGTGGGTGGTGGGTGGTGGGTGGTGAGAGGTGGGTGGTGACTGGTGGGTGAGGTGGGTGGTGGGCGGTGGGCTGTGTGGAGGTGGGTGGTGGGTGGTGGGTGGTGGTGAGGTGGGTGGTGGGTGGTGGGCTGTGTGAGGTGGGTGGTGGGCGGTGGGTGGTGGGCTGTGAGGTGGGTGATGGGTGGTGGGTGGTGGTGGGTGGTGTGGGTCAGTAGGTGTTGTAGTGAGTGATGGAGGAGTTCCATCGTGCTTGGCTGACCCCTGACAACTATCATGGCGGCTCCTCACACCTCACCTAACCTTAAAAAAGATCGTAGAATTACACTATAGACAAATACTGTGTGTGTGTGTGTGTGTGTGTGTGTGTGTGTGTGTGTGTGTGTGTGTGTGTGTGTGTGTGTAATATAAACCGAAAGTAAATCCAACATTTTTCTTCAATAATTCGCTAATTAATTTAACTTTTTTTTGGGGAGGGGGGCAATAACCATCTAATTAACATATGTTGTAACCAATGTAAAACAAATGGAAAACAAATATTATTCAAAATGTTGCATAAATCAGCAACTAAACGAACAAAACAACAAAAATATATGAAATGGTTTAACCCGGCGTGAGGGGGGGCAGGAGGGGGGGCAGGAGGGAGGGTTGGGGGGAGGAGGTTGGTTTAGAGAGGCCGGGGCTAATGGAACTTACCCGGCTGCCTCCTCCTTGGTGGTCCGCAGCGTCACGCCCTCCCGACACCTTCACCAACCACAGACTTCGCCTTCCTCACTCACTTTAACCCCTCAATTACCACCACAACACCATAACCACCACTACCCTAAACTATACCACAGGTGTTATTAATACACTATACAGGTCTCTTACACGTGTTGTTGTTGTTGTACATATTGATCCAGATCTTAAGTCGTGGCCAGACAGGTGTGAGTGACGGTGGTCTGGGCTCCCGAACACGTGTCTTGGCGGCTGTAAGGAGTCGAGAAATCCGAGTTGTGTTGCATTAATACGACTGTTGCAACTGGCGGGGTGTTGCAGGAATACACTATCTTGATCATCACCGTATATACTGGGATGAGCGCCGTCCACTGCCGACTCACACCGGCTGGATTTACCTCCCTTGTTTTTCTGAGGACAATTGTTTCCCCCAGCGATGTGTTCAAGAGAATATATTCGAGTTTTTAATTTATTTATTTTCTTAAGATTAGACATTTTTTTTCCCAACGAAGATGTTCAAGAATAGCGAGCTTTAACCTTCGTGTTGTGTTCATGTAGACATGTTATTTACACATTAAAAACTGAAGGCGTTATAAGCTTTATCTTCATGTTGGTCAATTTGGGAATGTGTTCACAGTAAGACGCGTTATCCTCACTTTATAAAACTACTCCTGTGTTCGGTGTTTAACCTTTAAGATGTCTTGGTCACCCGTAAGAAGGAACGCTCTCACCCGAAGATGATACTCAAGAAAACATCCTCGCTGTAGAAAGTTGTAATTATAAGCTACA
The DNA here is from genome assembly GCF_018991925.1 of Homarus americanus. Taxonomy (NCBI): domain Eukaryota; kingdom Metazoa; phylum Arthropoda; class Malacostraca; order Decapoda; family Nephropidae; genus Homarus; species Homarus americanus. The sequence goes on along the minus strand of NW_024738300.1, from coordinate 11,171,474 downwards.
ACTTTAAACTGGTTATATTTTTATGTAGTAATTATATTTTCGTCGCTGTAGACAAGAGCAAGCAGTACAGCACCAGGCAAACAACAGTGGGAGGGGAAGCACAACGCGAGAGTAAATTCTGCAAACAATGATATTCACGACACGGCCGCTCGTGTTATCAATCACCTCAAACAATCGAGAAACACAAGCGCCGTGTAAAACGAGAATTACAGTGGGCCAAAAACAACAAAAATTTGCATGGAGGCGTTTCCCCGCGACAAGCCCACAGCGCCCATGCGTTGTACAATGTCCAAAACAAGAGAAACACCCCTAATCGGATCCTGGAGCCACAACAATGCCAGCGAGTTTCATTCACCCCGTGAGAGCCGACAGATGGCGGCCCGGTCGCTCCTCCACCGCCCGGGATACTGGAGGGGGTGTCAATACAACGGCTTATGTAATGTTGTTTATGGCCTGTGAATATCGCGCCACACAATATGCAGAATGCTGAGGTAAAGGGTTATGCTTTTCCCTCCGCTCTCCCGACAGATGGTCTGTAAATGCTTAAGGAAATGGGTTTTTATTAAGAGTATCTGCAGGTTGGTGTCCAGCCCGGGCATTGCCGCAAGTGCTAAGCAGGGATATTAATAAATGGGCTTATGCAAGGCTGTTTTATGGGTCTTTGGGAAGCTCGCCGCGTGGAAAATGTTGGCACAAAATGTGATGCTTTGAAGGTACACTGGTGGAAAACGGCCGCGGTGTGAGGCGAAAACTTGTCATCTCATGTGAGTGAGTTATTGATTGAAGGGTCAGGACCTGGGTGGCTCTCTTGAGGGTATACCCCCCCTCCCCCCATCCCCTCCTTATTAATACTTACTGAAATTATCAAAATATCATAGGAGGTAATTCTAAAGGCAGTGGCGCCGGTCTATAGAATTTATCACCACATAACACAAATACATACATATACACACACACAGACACACAAACACACACACACAAGCACTTGGCGAGTAAGACCAAACTAAGAGGCTTTGACTGTAGCAACATGGTAATGCTGCTGTGGCCAAACATCGGCTACTTGTGCTACAGGTGCAGGCCAGGTAGCAGGCTCACCCACCTCCGTCCACCTCACTATAACTCACCTGTCTTCATGGAGCGCCAATGTAGGCAGAAGGCGGGCAGATATTAATACCCAAAGACGTGTTACTGTAGGGTGGAGGAAAACGCCAGACGCTGTTAAATGCTCTTGCTGGTGATGATTGTATGCTAAAAATCTAACGCTTCATAAGGCATATAACACAACACTCCTCATACTAATACAACACCGGCGATACAACAGGTGTATAAATCCCTCGTTACAACAGTTATACAAACCTTTTCATACCAGCTATATACATTGTTGTTGATTTAATAGAGTAAACAGGAAGACCAGAGTGTGACAGCTATATATAAAACAGCTATACGCTACTCTGGTGACATAATAGACTAAGCTGGAATATAAGCTTGGCGGCACTTTTAAAGCTCATCATACTATTGCTTCACAGCTTTGATATCAATGCAACGACAAAAATACAAACAAGAATTCAACACTCAGTCATATTCCTAATTTAACAGTAAACAAGAGATTATAGGTTAAAAGGCTCTTACACGAGTTTATAATTTAACAAAACTAACAGGAGTCTCATTGGTTATTCAGGTTGGCATTATAATCCAAATTTAACAAACAAAATAAAAACAAATAAACAAGAACACGATGATACAGTACTCAGGAGTTGTCATCGTACAGGAGGAAGAGGTGGAGAGGTGGGGGAGGAGGAGAAGGGGATGAGGGAAAAGAGGAGGGGGTAAGAGAGGGAGGGAAGAGGTGGAGAGGGAGGAGGAGGAAGAAAGGAAAGAACAGGGGAAGGGAGGTGGAGAGAGAGGATACCAGGTAAAAGAGGAAGAGGAGAGGAAAGACGAGATAGGGGGTGGGGTAATGTCCTTGAGTGGTTCGACCTCAAAATTCCTCCATCGCCAAAAGTTATGATCAAAAGGCGGGCAAAATAACGTTTCTCGTGGGGAAAACTTTCGGGTGGAGTCTGAGTTGAGATTCACAAACGTTTACACCACCAACGTTCATCGTAAGTGAAGATGTTTAAGAATGTAGCTCACTGGTTGACTTAAGAAGCTACTGTAAAGGGTAAATAAAAAGTACACAGATAGTAGCATAGGTACACGTGAGAGATGGATGGATGGATGGATGGATGGATGGATGGAGAAAGATAGGAGAGAATGAGAAAGGAGGAAGATAGAAAAGAGAGAGAGAGAGAGAGAGAGAGAGAGACTGCCAGGGCGGATGATTAATGTACCCAACAGTGATGTAAGTGGCGACAAGGTCATTACTGATGCTTAGCGGTTTTGTATTAGTGGTGTGTTACAGTGGTGTAGTGTGGTGTGTTACAGTGGTGTAGTGTGGTGTGTTACAGTGGTGTAGTGTGGTGTGTTACAGTGGTGGTGTAGTGTGGTGTGTTACAGTGGTGTAGTGTGGTGTGGTGTGTTACAGTGGTGTAGTGTGGTGTAGTAGTTGCACAGAGAGAGAGAGAGAGAGAAAAAACACCTGTAAACGTCGAAGTGGCTCACCTGAACGACAAAACAAAGATGGCGGGTTAAAAAAATGTCTCGAAAATACATTGAGCAGTAGTGAGACCGGCCGCCCTCGTTCACCCCGCGTTACCAGAAGAAAATTTACACTAAGATTGGGAATCCTCACTGTGGGCGGCTGGTGGGCGGGTGGGGTGGGGTGGGGTGGGGGTGGGGTGGGGTGGGGTGGGGTGGGTGGGGTGGGGTGGGGGGTGGGTTGGGTGGGGTGGGGTGGGGTGGGTGGGGTGGGTGGGGTGGGGTGGGTGGGTGGGTGGGTGTAGGTCCTATAGTCAGGTGCTGTTGCGTGTTGGTGGGTGTTTCCCCATCACTCGTCTCCACACAGGTGCTTTAGGGGAGGGACGTGAGGAGGGGAGGGGCATGAGAGGTGGGGAGGGGAGGGGGCGAGCCACTCACAATAAAATGTTATTGTAAATCTCTCTCTCTCTCTCTCTCTCTCTCTCTCTCTCTCTCTCTCTCTCTCTAAAGCTGTGTACAGACCACTGAATTCCACCGTACAGTACACCTAAGTACAGTACATTGCATAAGGCATTACAAAATTACAAAATGTGGAGCGGATATAGAGTACAAAAGTCTTCTTGAACCAACAAATATAATGGTGAGGGTACAAGAGGTGGTGATAGAGCCACGTGATATACTGAAGGTGGTGATAGGGCCGTGATATACTGAAGGTGGTGATAGAGCCACGTGATATACTGAAGGTGGTGATAGAGCCACGTGATATACTGAAGGTGGTGATAGAGGCCGATATACTGAAGGTGGTGATAGAGCCACGTGATATAGAAGGTGGTGATAGAGCCACGTGATATACTGAAGGTGGTGATAGAGCCACGTGATATACTGAAGGTGGTGATAGGGCCACGTGATATTACTGAAGGTGGTGATAGAGCCGTGATATACTGAAGGTGGTGATAGAGCCCGTGATATACTGAAGGTGGTGATAGAGCCACGTGTGATATACTGAAGGTGGTGATAGAGCCACGTGATATACTGAAGGTGGTGATAGAGCCACGTGATATACTGAAGGTGGTGATAGACCGTGATATACTGAAGGTGGTGATAGAGCCACGTGATATACTGAAGGTGGTGATAGAGCCACGTGATATACTGAAGGTGGTGGCGGAGTGACGAGTAGGGCTGTGACATGAGTCGTGGCGCCGTGGGTAAGGCGGCAGGTGCTGGGGATCGACCCTGGCACCCGTGATCCAGCGTTAGTGTCTGTGTTGTTGTGGGGAGGGAGGAGGGGCCACCTTATGACACCCTATGACACCAGGTAGGGGGAGATGGCACTCTATGACACTAAGTCGGGGGGATATGACACCCTATAACACCAGGTAGGGGGAGATGGCACCCTATGACACTAGGGGTAGGGAGATGACACTACAAGACGAGAGGATAGGTAAATGGGTGGCATCATATGGCACTAGACGGAGGGTGGCACTCGTATGATGGAAGAGGCGGCACTATACCATGACACCAGAAGTAAGGGAAAGCCGGGGATGCCACCTTACACCCACCTGCCCTAGCCATCAGCCACTGCTACTACTACTACATAAACGGCGGTGGGTTTTTTTCGAAGTGAAGCTACCGTCAAAAATATCCCCGCTTTAAGATGAACCCACTGCCCCTGGACCTCTTACCACCCATACTCCTGACAGTAGTAACTAAAAATGATACTTACCTCCCAAAAAATACCCCTTAAATCCCCCCCCAAAAAAATCCTACAGGCACTAAATAAACATGTGCTATAAATCTATCATAATAAATTCCTGTATTTCCTAAGAGCTGTAGCCTAGAGCAACAAGTTTAATAAATGAAAAGACAAAGTTAGTTCCACACTGAACACTTGAGCTTCATACACAGGAAGGCAGTTCACCTGACGCTAACCAATAATCCTTACGTAGGGTGAGAGGCGAGGCGAGCTTCATCCCTGTCTGATATATCATCCTCCTCCCCCAAATCCTTAAAGGTTAACATTTAATCTCACTAAAAAATAAATTGATCTCGATATGTAACAAAAGTTTGATTAATCAGGCCAGCGACATGATAACCGATAAACAACGCCAGCCACTAATGAACAATGATGCCAGCCCAGTTGTGATAATGATGCCACCACTTGTATGAATGATGGCAGACGCCCAGTGAATGATGAACAATGTGCGCAGCCATTGTGCCTTGAAGAGCAATATGCCAGCCAGCCACTTGTGCCTCAGTGAATGATGAATGATGCCAGCCAGCCATGTCAGTGAATGATGAACAATGATGCCAGCCAGCCACTTGTGCCTCAGTGAATGATGAACAATGATGCCAGCCAGCCACTTGTGCCCCAGTGAATGATGAACAATGATGCCAGCCAACCACTTGTGCCCCAGTGAATGATGAACAATGATGCCAGCCAACCACTTGTGCCTCAGTGAATGATGAACAATGATGCCAGCCAGCCACTTGTGCCTCAGTGATGATGATAATGTGCCCAACATTGCCCGTGATGAACAATGATGAGCACACTTGTGCCTCAGTGAATGATGAACAATGATGCCAGCCAGCCACTTGTGCCCCAGTGAATGATGAACAATGATGCCAGCGCACTTGGCCTCAGTGAATGTGAACAATGATGCCAGCGTGCCCAGTGAATGATGACAATGATGCCGCCAGCTTGTGCCTCAGTGAATGATGAACATGATGCCAGCACTTGTGCCTCAGTGAATGATCAATGATGCCAGCCAGCCACTTGTGCCTCAGTATGAACAATGATGCCAGCCAGCCACTTGTGCCAGAATGATGAAATGATGCAGCCAGCCACTTGTGCCTCAGTGAATGATGAACAATGATGCCAGCCAGCCACTTGTGCCTCAGTGATGATGAACAATGATGCCAGCCAGCCACTTGTGCCTCAGTGAATGATGAACAATGATGCCAGCCAGCCACTTGTGCCTCAGTGAATGATGAACAATGATGCCAGCCAGCCACTTGTGCCTCAGTGAATGATGAACAATGATGCCAGCCACTTACACCGTCCACCCTCTATCATCCTCACTACACTACCCCTATCATCCTCCCCCCTACACCCTCGACGTTCACTTGTTTAGCTTCATTATGAATAATTACCACCCAACAATGACACGATGTAACGACGCCTGACACGCCCCATCCATTAATATCCAATTCTGAACGCGCACGTGTTTTTCCCCGACACTTGTAAGAGCGCGCGCATCACCACGTGTTCGTCCACCCCGAGGTCCTGTCAGTGAGGACTCCACCGCGTGTTTCCGGTCGTCGTTGTGTTATTGTGGTTTATTGATTATGTGGTTTTTATCCTCACTTGGCGGAAGATTAGCCAGGAAAAGGGGTAAGGAGAAGGGAGGGGAAGGGAAGCGAGGAAAATCTATTACATAATCTCGGACTTTTATCACATACAACTAAGTGAGTCTCTTGCTGCTATTGTCACCGCTTGGAGCCTATTAGAATTAGTGCCTATTCGGAATGGGGCCTATTAGAACTAAGGCCCATTACGACTAGGGGCTTATGAGGACTAAAACTGCATGATATATCTCAATTGTGTGTTTTTTAAGTAACCAACCACACACAAACACACATCCAAACACTACTGAGATCAAAGCAACGGCGGCGCTGGCAAAGGCGAGCAAAAGTGCGCCAGGTGGTATTGCCGTCAGGAGTTATTACGGCCAGTGCATCGGAACGCCAGGCGGTGCATACTTCTGCAGTGGCGTTGTTTTTATGGCACGGAGGTAAGTAAAATAATAATTGGCTGCTCAGTTGAGTAAAAATGTATAAATAATTCGTTACAAAAACATTATCAATTATTCCGTAGTCATTAATATTACAACTGGAATCAAGACTTTTGTTAATAAACACAAGAGCCGAACAGTTTAAAATACATATATACTGTAATAACACAAATATTATTCATCCCCTTTAAAAATATAAACGACGCTTGAAACAGCTGAGAGTAATCAAAGGCTTCAATTACACTGCTTCCTCTTGCTCGTGTTTCATCCTCCTCTTGAGTCGTGTGTTTCATCCTCCTCTTGAGTCGTGTGTTTCATCCTCCTCTTGAGTCGTGTGTTTCATCCTCCTCTTGAGTCGTGTGTTTCATCCTCCTCTTGAGTCGTGTGTTTCATCCTCTTGAGTCGTGTTTCATCCTCCTCTTGAGTCGTGTGTTTCATCCTCCCTTGAGTCGTGTGTTTCATCCTCCTGAGTCGTGTGTTTCATCCTCCTCTTCAGTCGTGTGTTTCATCCTCCTCTTGAGTCGTGTTTTCATCCTCCTCTTGAGTCGTGTGTTTCATCCTCCTCAGTCGTGTGTTTCATCCTCCTCTTCAGTCGTGTGTTTCATCCTCCTCTTCAGTCGTGTGTTTCATCCTCCTCTTGAGTCGTGTGTTTCATCCTCCTTTGAGTCGTGTGTTTCATCCTCCTCTTGAGTCGTGTGTTTCATCCTCCTCTTCAGTCGTGTGTTTCATCCTCCTGAGTCGTGTGTTTCATCCTCCTTGAGTCGTGTGTTTCATCCTCCTTCAGTCGTGTGTTTCATCCTCCTCTTGAGTCGTGTGTTTCATCCTCCTCTTAGTCGTGTGTTTCATCCTCCTCTTGAGTCGTGTGTTTCATCCTCCTCTTGAGTCGTGTGTTTCATCCTCCTCTTGAGTCGTGTTTCATCCTCCTCTTCAGTCGTGTGTTTCATCCTCCTTGAGTCGTGTGTTTCATCCTCCTCTTGAGTCGTGTGTTTCATCCTCCTTCAGTCGTGTGTTTCCATCCTCCTCTTGAGTCGTGTGTTTCATCCTCCTTGAGTCGTGTGTTTCATCCTCCTCTTGAGTCGTGGTTTCATCCTCCTCTTGAGTCGTGTGTTTCATCCTCCTCTTCAGTCGTGTGTTTCATCCTCCTTGAGTCGTGTTTCATCCTCCTTGGAGTCGTGTGTTTCATCCTCCTCTTCAGTCGTGTGTTTCATCCTCCTCTTGAGTCGTGTTTTCATTCTCTTGAGTCGTGTTTCATCCTCCTCTTGAGTCGTGTGTTTCATCCTCCTCTTGAGTCGTGTGTTTCATCCTCCTCTTGAGTCGTGTGTTTCATCCTCCTCTTCAGTCGTGTGTTTCATCCTCCTCTTGAGTCGTGTGTTTCATCCTCCTCTTGAGTCGTGTGTTTCATCCTCCTCTTGAGTCGTGTGTTTCATCCTCCTCTTGAGTCGTGTGTTTCATCCTCCTCTTGAGTCGTGTGTTTCCATCCTCCTCTTAGTCGTATTGTTTCATCTCCTCTTGAGTCGTGTGTTTCATCCTCCTCTTAAGGTCGTGTGTTTCATCCTCCTCTTGAGTCGTGTTTCATCCTCCTCTTGAGTCGTGTGTTTTCGGCATCCTCCTCTTGGGTCGTGTGTTTCATCCTCCTCTCTTGGTCGTGTGTTTCATCCTCCTCTTGGGTCGTGTGTTTCATCCTCCTCTTGGAGTCGTGTGTTTCATCCTCCTCTTCAGTCGTGTGTTTCATCCTCCTCTTGAGTCGTGTGTTTCATCCTCCTCTTGAGTCGTGTGTTTCATCCTCCTCTTCAGTCGTGTGTTTCATCCTCCTCTTCAGTCGTGTGTTTCATCCTCCTCTTCAGTCGTGTGTTTCATCCTCCTCTTCAGTCGTGTGTTTCATCCTCCTCTTCAGTCGTGTGTTTCATCCTCCTCTTCAGTCGTGTGTTTCATCCTCCTCTTCAGTCGTGTGTTTCATCCTCCTCTTTAAGTAACAACAAAATATCAGGTCCTCACCCAAATGGACCCCAGTTCTTAGACCCCTGTGGTAATAAGCCCCATTCTTAGTAGGCCCCCAGTGCTAATGAGCTCCAGCCCTAATAGGCCCAAGTCCTAGCTGGCCTACATTCCAAACAGGCCCTCAATCCTAATGCTCAGGTTTGGTTAGGTTAGGTTAGTTTAGGTTACAGACGAGGGTTTGTCTACCTGAAGAACAGGAGCCTGCAGTAGGAGGCCAACACCGCGGGCGTCTTTGATAGGTAATACACAATCAGTCTCACGCCACAGTAATCTCCAAGCTCTCAAGTGGTGATTTCACGGACGTCACTTAGCCAGGATGCGGCTTAACCTCTCCCAATTAGTGTCTGTGACTTCGCCTGGCGCAGTTTACCATCGGCTGGGCTCACAAGTTCTCCTACACAATATTAAGAAGCACTCAAGCGTTCAAATAGACGGGATTAAGTGTGGAATGGTGTGTTTTTTCGTCTAGATACCTTGAAAAATGATAAGATTACCGGGATTTAAAGTCAGATGCAAGCATGTGGAGGGTGGGTGAGGAAGGCACAGCTGTTGGGTGGAGTATCGGTGGGAGGCGGGCCGGCGGGCGGGACTTTGTTGACAGGCCACAGCGCGGGACCCCGGTGGCCTAATCCCTGGCCCCCGACACACACACACCTATCAAACTCCCATTTCAACCTCTTTAATCCCTCCCCACTAAATACTTGTATTAGGTTACATCTATTGCTCGCGAATTGGAAGGGGAGGATTTGGTAACGCAGTCAAATTGCTGTTTGGGTATTAATCTGCCGCTGGGGTGAATGTGTTAGGCAGTTGTATACAAGGATTTTTATAACTCTCAGTATCACAAACGCTGCTATATATTGCTCGCCATTTTTACCTCCGTTTAGCCACTCAGACCTCCGACCTTCCTGACTCGACGGATGGAAATTTATGACATGAGGTAATTTTTTTCCCCCAAATGTGGTTTAATACAGAGGATAAATACCCTTCTGTTACCCTTATCTTCTAATTGGGTGGTTAATAGAGATCGTATGGGTAAACAACGACAGTGACGTCACGTTATAAACAAAGTGATCACGTTATCAACCACTTCCTGACAACACAAACAACATCAATCCTTTAATCAATTGTTTTCATCGTCGTTCATCAATTTGTGTTAACTGAAGCGTTTATGAGGGCCGATTATGCTGTATGAGTCCCGGGTCACTTTATACCGGTTAAGAGACAATGACAGGGTGAAGATACTCGTCTACTGAAGGTCGCTGAGCATTATACCTCACACTCACTCATTATATAGTATAGTGAATCAATATTACACCCGAGAGAGAGAGAGAGAGAGAGAGAGAGAGACCCCACTTACCTCCTTGAAGAACCTCCTAATACTTGACACTTTTCGTCTCAATGAATTTCCAAAACTTTATTAATTATTTCTATTTTTGTTTTTACATTTAATAAAAAGATCCAGCAAATAGACATGTTAAACTAACCTAACCTAATCCATCCTAACCTGAGCTAACCTAACCTAACCAAAACACCAAAACAATATAACAATAATTGCAACACATACGACACTTAGGAAAGAAACACAAACTAGTCTGCAACACACCTTGGTACCTACAAACAAAGACTAATTTACAACTCAACACTACAACTTACAAAAAATATATAAAATGAGTCTGCAAACAAAATATCCAACCTGTAAACAACACAAACAACGTTACCTCAAACACGACTAACCTGTAGACAAGACAAATTAGACAAACAAACAATGGAACTTAAAAATAAAATAAATAAAATAACAAAAACACCAACACCAGAACACAAACAAAAACAAAACAAAACCACAACAGACCGACAAGAGACACAAACAACCCTGCAACACAACAAAACAAACGGATCATACAAAACTAATCAACACAAAACAACAAAACAACAAAAACATAAACAAAACACAAGAACAACTAGGAAGGATTAAGGCAAAAATCTTGGCATTTGGCAGCGCTACACCCCCCTCCCTCCCCCTCCCTTCCTGGTCCTTTACCCCCTTCCCCCCCTCCTGTTTCCACCTACCCCCCCTCCTTCCCTCCTCCCTGTTCCACTATCCCTCTCCTTCTTCCCTCAATGCCCCCTTTTCCCTTCTCCCTCCAACCCCACCCCCCTCCCCTTTTCTTCTCCCTCCCACCAACATCCCCCCCTCCTCCCTCCCTCTTCCCCCCCTCCCTCCCCCACCCCGTGTGACTAAAACTTGCCAGCTTCTGTTGATGTTTAGCTCAGGGGAAGAAGAAAAAAAAAGTTGGAGCAAGTTTCATTTCTCGGGAGTTGGTGCTTTTGTTGAAATGGTAGAGCGGATGGTGGGACGGGAGGATGGTGGGACGGGAGGATGGTGGGACGGGAGGACGGGAGGGCGGCCGTAGCGGGACTTTTATATACACCGGCGACACACAATGGTATACGGCTATTGTCCAAACTCTTGTTGAACACTTTTTATCTCTCTCTCTCTTTATTTCTCTCTCTGCCACTTTCTCTCTTTCTCTCTCTTTCTCTGTCACTTTCTCTCTGTCTCTCTCTTGTTTTTTTTATGTTGTCTCTCTGTTCACGTTGTCAGGTTGTGCACGATTTTTTTTTAATTCTACTTATTTCTACACAGTGTTATTATTTTACCAGAGAGAGAGAGAGAGAGACAGAGAGAGGAGGGAGACAGACAGACAGACAGACAGACAGACAGACAGAGACAGACAGACAGACAGACAGATACAGACAGATACAGACAGACAAACGACACTACACAACCGGAGTAATTAAAAAAACACACCTTCAATAACACTTCACATTTACCTACTTGATGTTGTATAGAAAAAATAAGTGAGACATGACTAAAAAATAAATTATTCTGCCAACAAATTTATTTCTTTGGCTAATAATAAAATTGTCCTCAGAGCAAAAAAAAAAAATAAGAAAAATGTGTGTGTGTGTGTGTGTGTGTGTGTGTGTGTGTTTGTGTGTGTGTGTGTGTGTGGGTGTGTGTGTGTGTGTGTGATAATTGTAATGAAAATAATCAAGAATGTTATAATTACTTTTTATTCTCTAACCAAAGTTATTTATCGTTCTCTCTCTTTCCTCATTCGTGTGTGTTTCTCCTCGCCTCTCTCTCTCTCTCTTAGGCCGTGGTAGGCTTACTCCACTTTTTTAGGGGGAACACATATATATATTTGAAGTTTTTAGCAGACTTTACACAGCACCACTACACAATAGAACACGGCCACCACTCTCCCTCCACCATTGTCCAAAACTGTTGTTGGACTCTATCTCTCTTTTTTCTCTCTCTTTCTCTCTCTTTTTTTACTCTCTCTCAACGTTTCTCTCTTCTTGGACCTTTTATTTGTCATTCCTGTATTCCTCCTCCTCCTCCTCCTCCTCCTAGGCTGTGTTGGAATTGTTTTCTCTTATCTTTTATTGTTTGTTATTTTTGCCCATTTATCTCTGTATTCCTGTCTGGCTTTTGTTTTGTTATTTTCATACCCCAACGGGAGGATGTAGAAGGAGAGGAGTATTTACTTTTATCTATGTCCGTGCGTCAGTCCGTTCCTTCATCTCTCAGTCCGTTCCTTCATCCCTCAGTCCGTTCCTTCATCTCTCAGTCCGTTCCTCCATCCCTCTGTCCATACAAAATTAATCTCCCATATAATAAACAGCTACATCGTGATCACATGTCAGTCACCGCCTTCTTTATTTACTTAACTTATCGTCCCTTATTGGGGCCTTGTAGGGGGGGGGGGGTTAAGACTTCACCTCTATTATCACTCTCGTCCCGGTGTAATGATGTAGTTTAGTGTCGTTAATACCTATATATAAATTGGTCATAAAATACCCTTTGATATATGTTTATAATTATATACATTATTTATAAAGTCCCTCTTTTGAGCTGTGTTTATAACTATTTATATTGATCATAACTCATATACATTTTCCTGGGGTCAGATAGTGGAGGTAGGTTAGGTTAGGGTTAGGTTAGGTTATGGTTAAGTTAGGGTTAGGTTAGGTTAGGGCGCCACCCGTCGTCATGTTGTCACTTCGCCCCAATACAGTCTAGTTTAGTAAGGAGAGGAGAGGAGGAAAGGAAGAAGAGAGAAGAGAAAGAAGGAGAGGAGAGAGGGGAAGGAAAGAAGAAGGAGGAAGAGGAGGGGGAGAGAGAAGTAAATAATCACTAACACAATGTATCAACTCAAAAGCCTTAACAGAAACGACTTATTTTACTTCATTTTTTTTTCCACTTCCACTTATTTTCATTTTCCCGTTTTTTTTTTATCCAGGTTTTATTCAGATAGGAAGCTACTTAAGAGCTGAGTGTGCTCCAGGCATTAACAAGCTATGAATGGCGGAGTTTCTTGCAAAATCGTCACAATATTTCCGCGAACGCCCAGGGTCTAATTTCCAGAAAACTTTGGTCACTTTCCATATTTCAATTTATATATATTTTTTTTTTATTTCTGTTGTTCTTTTTTTTCTTTTGTTAGTTATTATTTTGTTTTGTATTTTTAACTTTTATATTGTAATTATTTTTGGGGATCATTCAACAAAAATTTTTCTAAACGATAAATAATAATAGTTACGTAAATTAAGTCATATTTTATTCAATCTATCGGTCCAATTATCGTGTTTATCTTATTATTTATATTTTCTCGTTTATTGACCTAAAATTGTTGTGTTATTCATTGTTGGAAAGTTTGTATTTAATGATGAATAAGTGGTTGGACCTTAGGTGAGATAACTATGCAATCTGGTATAATAGTTACCGTGAGCCTAACCTAACCTAACTAAATATAACCTAACCTAACCTAATCTTTTCCGAACCCAACCTAATCTTTTCCTAACCAAACCCAACCAAACCAACTCAACCAAACCAAACCAAACCAAACTAAATCTAATCTAACCAAACCAACCCTAACCTAACCAAAAATTATACAACAATACGTATAACAGAAGAAAAAAAATCTACTTGCAACATATTTCTGAGTTGCGTGGGAAAGTGTTTTTACAGAATCCTGAGAAAACTTGCAATTGTGGAAAAGATGGAAAGGGGCAGTGAGAAAGGGGAGAAAATGTGAGAGGGTAACGTGACGGAATAATTCGCCTCTCTGCCTTTGATTAGTCGTTAGTGAAAAGGGGTGGGTAAGGGGGAGGGTGTCGGGGGGGTAGGGGGGGTCCTAGAATAGGTATTGTTGCATTGACTGGGGTTGAGAGAGAGAGAGGTGGATGGTAGTGGTGGTGAAATTCCTAGATACCAGACAGACTCTAACTGCCTGGCATGTGAGGGAGATGGAAGGCAGGGGGAGGTTGAGGAGGTGGGTTGCAGAAGACAGGAGGAGGAGGAGGGTTGCAGGGGAGCAGGGAGAGGAGGAGGAGGGTTGGGGAAGGCAGGGGGAGGTTGAGGAGGAGGAGGGTTGAAAAGGAGGAAGAAACTGCAAGAAGAAAAGGAAGAAGCGAAGAGAGATGATCGAAAGTTGGGAAGAGTTACAAGGAATGAGTGGAGATACGAGGTTGTTGGAGAGGTGGGGAGGAGGGGGAAGAAGTTGGGGAGAGAGAGAGAGAGGGGGAGAGAAAGAATATGATAAAGGACAGTGGTCAATGAGTGGTGGGGAAATGGGGGAGAGATGAGGAGGGAGAGGAGAGAGAGAGAGAGAGGGCAGAGAGAGAGAGAGAGAGAGAGAGAGAGCATATAGCAAGTATAAGTGCAAAAATAAAAATAAAAACACCGTGAAAACAAACAAATATAAACAAACAAACAACCAAAAAAAAAAATCCGAAGACAAAATCAATTAAACAAAACACTAACTACACACCCATATCCTCTACCTCTCACCACAGTAATGAGTTAAAAGCCTCAAGATTCACACAGAGAGACACACACCGGTAGTGGGAGAAAAATTAATAAACGTAGACACAAAAAAAAGATAAATAAAAAGGAGAGATCCACAGAATAATGATTAATAATAATACCCATATATTGAGTCACGAATACCTCTTAACTCAGTGATTTATCTCTTATCGTAATTTGCTTTCAACGTATACTTTATCATTTATTATAAACATGAATGATAAAAAAAAAACCCACTCGTAATACAGTTCATATCTCCTTAATGTCGGCTTAAGTGTGTTGACAACTACTGCCAAATTATCCGTCTCGTGCAGATTTTGCTTATTTTTTCCCCCGGCAAATATACGCGATCTTTTTTTTTAAGTCTTTACTAAATTTTCCTCGTAAAATTTTTCGCGCGCTTTTCTCAACTCCACGTCACATTTTCGCGCGCTTTTCTTCACTAATATTTTTGTTTTAAATCGGTGTATAATGTAAATTTTTTCCCTCAACTAAAAAAAAAAAATCAGGCGCTTATTTATATGTTCAACGTCAGATTTTCAGATTAAAGTTCTGTGAGGATTTTTTTTCCTCAACCCTTTGAAAATTTCCCCAATAGATTTCCAAGAGCTTTTCTTAACCTAATAATTTCCACTATTTTTTCTTTTCATTTAACTAATATTTAATCTTCAAAAATGGAACTCGATTCTCGTGTTTTAGGTCAGGGCGAGTCATTACGAGAGGGACCTGACCTCACCTGACCTAACCATTAGCATTAAGCCCGACTCATAATAATTAACATAAGGCACCAATCCTATACATAAGACCCCACAGCTTATCTAATCAAACCACCGGGGATTGGGGCCCAGTCCTAATGAACCCCCAATCCTAAAGGTCAAGTGGTGATGTGATGGAATCCAATCCTATACAAACTCCCTCAGAAAACATCAATAACGCCTCAACACCACCAACAAACCTGATCATCACCAATTGAAAAATCACTTCTTTTTTTTCATTTTATTCTACATATTTCTACCACACCTCCCCCCCACCACCCCCTCCCACCTATAAAAACAAACTCTCACTGCCACCACCACCACCCACAGTGACACGAGAACTTGAGAGAGAGAAAGAGGGAAAGAAAGAAAGAAGACGTATAAGAAATTAAAAATAAAAAGTGACATTCATATACCATCACTCATCGATAAGGTAATAGCGTTCAGCCTTACGAGAGAGAGAGGTGAGGTGAGGTGAACTTGTCTACCCTGAAACAATACCAAACAGGCCATTACATTGTGGCGTGACGACTCAAACCGATTGTCTTTCATTTCCCCTTAATCCCCCCCCCCACCCACCTCACCCCTCTCTTGTGCTCTTAACCCTTTTGTTTTTTGTTTTGTGTTTTAACTGGAGGGTAGAACTCAAAGGAGGTAGAAGGGGTAGGAATGGGAGGAGGAGGGGTGTGTGGTGTGTTGATCACTGTCTGGGTTCTTGCCTGGACTCTATCCCGTCCTTGTCTACAGCCTTTTGTTGGTCTCGTCTCGTCCTCCCAGGTGAATGTGAGCTTGCAAAACAATGGTGAGAGAAAGTGGGCGTCCGGCGCCATTCTCCACCACTCCCCCTCCCCCCACCCCCCGGCCTGCCTCCCCCAACATTCCGTTCCTGGTTCCTCAAAAAAGGTTCCAAGGACTAATAAAGACCCTCCCACCCCCTCAGTCCCGTGACAAATAAGACCTCGATTTCCATATAGGCCCCAGGACTACAAGACCCCAGTCCTAATTGGTCCCAGTGCTTATTGACTCCAGTTCTAATATGTTCCAATACTTACATGCCTAAATTCTAATAGAGACAGTTCTAATGGGCCCCAATATTAGTGGATCTCAGTCTTAACGGGCCCCAACATTAATGGATCTCAGCCTTAACGGGCCCCAACATTAATGGATCTAAGCCTTAACGGGCCCCAATAGTAATGGATCTCAGCCTTAACGGGCCCCAACATTAATGGATCTAAGCCTTAACGGGCCCCAATAGTAATGATGATCAATACTAATAAACGGCAAAGACTTAAACGAGATGAAGTTGAGTTGTATAGGGGACAGGGCCGCCGGCGTGACCGACACACAAACATTCTTAGCGGTATATTTTCACCAGAATAAGAAGCAACTAGTTGGTTTTAGTGTGATTTTGCCATTTTTTGACACGAAGGCACTTTCTAAATGTCTTTTGCCATTTTTGACACTAATTAAGACATCAGATAAATGTCTTTGCCCTTTTTGACACTAATTAAGACATCAGCTAAATGTCTTTGCCCTTTTTGACACTAATTAAGACATCAACTAAATGTCTTTGCCCTTTTTGACACTAATTAAGACATCAACTAAATGTCTTTGCCCTTTTTGACACTAATTAAGACATCAGCTAAATGTCTTTGATATTTTTGACACTAATTAAGACATCAGCTAAATGTCTTTGATATTTTTGACACTAATTAAGACATCAGCTAAATGTCTTTGCCATTTTTGACACTAATTAAGACATCAGCTAAATGTCTTTGATATTTTTGTCACTAATTAAGACATCAGCTAAATGTCTTTGCCATTTTTGACACTAATTAAGACATCAACTAAATGTCTTTGCCATTTTTTGACACTAATTAAGACATCAACTAAATGTCTTTGCCATTTTTGACACTAATTAGACACCTAAATTTCTGGCCATTTCTGACACAAACTAAAACATCATCTACACGCCCTTTACCCTTTTTGACACACACACACACACACACTTTTCACCCTTAGGTTACGATTCTAAAACACCATTACCTTAAGTCTCTTCCCCTAAACAAAGAGACCGGATCTAGTTAAGGTAGAATCAATGTATAATTCTGACACCATCGCCAATGTGTCGTGTTTTAATCTTATCAAATTAAATGAAAAAAAAATATTATCAGGGAACTTAGAGAATCCAGACGTCGGAATCGAATCAAATAGTAATATGCTATTAAATCCTCCTCTCCCCCCCCTTTCTCTTCCCCCCGCGTCATATTTAACCACTGTGGATTCTTAATTAATCCTACGTTATTTCTTGGTTCCTTGGTGATAATAAGAATCTCTTCAGTTATTGGGGTTAAGTAGGCGACCCCCCAGAGAAGGGTCACGCCCCCCCAGAGAAGGGTCACGTCCCTTAGAGAAGGGTCACGTCCCCTGCTCAGAGAGAAGGGTCACGTCCCACCCCCAGAGAAGGGTCACGTCCCCCAGAGAAGGGTCACGTCCCTCCCCAGAGAAGGGTCAGAGAAGGGTCACGTTAAAAAAGGAGAAAAAGGTCGTAATAAAATGGTGGCTTGATCACTAGAGTACGATGACTTGATTACTTGAGTACGATAACTTAACCCCTTGAGTACGATGACCTAACCCCTAGAGTACGATGACCTAACCCCTTGAGTACAATAACTTAACCCTTGAGTACAATAACTTAACCCCTTGAGTACGATGTTTTAACCCCTTGAGTACAATAACTTAACCCCTTGAGTACGATGACCTAACCCCTTGAGTACAATAACTTAACCCCTTGAGTACAATAACTTAACCCCTTGAGTACAATGACCTTAACCCCTAGGATTAGCCCCCCCCCCTATCATCCGGTACTCTTATAATCAGCTCTCTCGCTTAATCCTCTTCCTAATCCACCCTTATTATTATCATTACTCTTTGTCGTTAACTTCTACTGTTATTATTACTGTTATTATTTATTACAGTTGCATTAATATTAGTCCTGTTATGAGTGTTATTTGTGGTATTATTATCATTATTTTTATTATTATCGTCATTTTTATTATTATCGTCATTATTATTATTATTATTCCACCTCACGCCGTTCACTCACCAAACCTTTTCTTCTTTCCATTCATTATTCTATTATTAATATTATTATTCTACGTTTCACCGCTCTCTCTCTTACACCCTTTTATTCATCCTCTTCACCTTCTACTCCTCATCTCTTCATTATTCTCCGCCTTCTGTGTTGAGAGTTAACCGTTCCGGGGTAGTGAGCGTTGTACACGGGCGACACAGCTCCATATAGTGAAAAACATTTATGGAAGATACGTTAAAATGTGATTGGCTGAGGATACCATTTTCATTATAGAGACGATTTTTGATTGGTTAGTTTTTTTTTTTTCGTTCTAATATAAAGGTTTGTTATAGATACTGTGTTATAGGGTTGTCTTACGTGTATAAACCACGCTGTAATGGAGACGATTATAGAGACAAAATATATAGGAATTGGTATAATTTATTCTTATCTATATTAAATTCTACTTGATATATATTCTGTCCTCACTGGGGTAAATGTCATGGCTGAGGGATGTGGTGAAGGACAAGGGAGGGGTGATAGTATGGTAGTCAGATCGGTGGAGAGGGGGAGGGGGGAGAGGGAGGGATGGTCGTAGGGGGAATTTCCCCGGGTGACGTCACAAAACACAAAGGCGTGGTACAGAGAAAGTCATGGCGGCCAACACACATGACGCAATACTATCCCTCCTCCTCCTCCCTCCTTCCGCTTCTTTCCTTCTTCTTCCTCCTCCTCCTCCTCTTCTTCTTCTTCTTCCTCCTCCTCCTCTTCCTCCTGACTTTCCCTCTTTTTTGTTTTGCTCTCACTCCCTCTATTTACTGTTCTCCTTCTCCTCTTCGTCTTCTCTTCCCTCTTCCTTGTCTTCCTCAATCCCTTTCAGGCTCTTCCTCTTCTCCCCCCTCATTCCTTCCTTTTCCCCTCCTCGTCTCTCCCTCACCCCTTACTTTTTCCAACTTTTCCTCTTCCCCCTTTCTCCCCTTTACCCTTCCTTCTCTCTTCACATCCACATCTTCCTCTTCATTAACTATGTATAAACTTATCACACACACACACACACACACACACACACACACACACACACACACACACACACACACACACACACTCTCTTTCATGCAAAAGTGGCCAAAGAGTCACATTGCTTTATTGGACAAAATATTACTGGTGATAACTTTCCGTATTCGACTCAAGTTCACTGAATAATCCGTTTTCTAAAGTTTTCTCCTGATGTGTGTGTGTGTGTGTGTGTGTGTGTGTGTGTGTGTGTGTTTTAAGGAAGTTCTCAAGTGTAATTCTTATACCATCTTGGACATTAATTTTGAGCATTAGACTAAATCATCATCTTAGTATACGAGATCTTACGACCATACTTACGAAGTGGAATAATCCAACGTTAAGTCTTTTAGAAAATCCACAACTTACGAGAAAAATTACGAGAAAAAAAATCCAACTAACGATACGAACCTCAGAGAATCCACAATAACTTACGAGAGAAAATACGAGAAAAAAAAAATCCAACGAACGATACGAACCTCAGAGAACCCGGACCAAGACTAAGGTTATGTCAATACGTGAGTTAATCTGGAGCCATAATGCCCAGGAGTGATAAGATCAACAGTGTGTGTGGCAGCCCGCGGCAAATTAATAAGGTTTGTGACCACCAGAGGCGCTGCTCACTGACAACAATACGTCAACAGCCGCGTCTGTATACGTCTATCCTCCTCCCCTCCCCTCCCCTCACCCCTCCCCTCACCTTGATAACCATATGTCATCTGAACAATACCGTTTATTACCGTTGTTTCTCTTTACCGTTTATTACTGTTTTATGACCGTTGTTTCTCTCTGTTTACCGTCTACTACACTCTTATCACCACTATAGCCAGTCGCCTTCTCCACCAATGGCCATCTTCCGAGTCATTCCTCCCTCCCTCACTCCACCAGTGCACAACCCATACACACCTTTCTCCACCATTACCACCTATACCTCCAACATCACTAGCCACTTCTACCACCAACACCGACTACCTCCACCACCAACCACTGACCACCACTACCACTGACCTCCTCCTGCCTCCTCTACCTCCACCACCGACCTCCTCCTGCCCCCTCTCCACCACCGACCTCCTCCTGCCCCTACTCTACCTCTGACCTCTACCACCGACCTCCTCCTGCCCCCTCTACACCTCCTCCTGCCCTCTACCACCACTGACCTCCTCCTGCCCCCTCTACCTCTACCACCGACCTCCTCCTGCCCCCTCTACCTCCACCACGGACCTCCTCCTGCCCCCTCTACCTCTACCACCGACCTCCAGCACCACCACAAGAGGCCAACAAGGTACTTGGTGTTTTACCAGGACCCCGCGTGTCGTTGTGGTTGCCTGAGGGTAAAAGTCGCGGTCTGAGGGGACACACAGGGGGACCAGGCCACCCTCGACAAGTCTCCCCTCACCTTCAATAACGCCTTAACCCCACCTTCCACCTCCCCTCGGCCATAACCCTAACAACCCTTATAATTAAGATCGCATTTGCCTTACCCGGAGTTGTTGTAAGATCGACCTTATCACACAGGTACATAAAGGCGATATCATGAGTACTAGGAAAATCGACCTTATTACACAGGTACATAAAGGTGGTGCTTTGAGTACTGTATGATGGGGAGATCGACCGTCTTACCTCAGTGAATAAAGGTGATATTCAGAAGCGGAGGTCAGGAGAGGGAAGGAAGAGGGTAAGAGGAGGAGGGGAGGAAGAGGGTGAGGGGAGGAGGGTGAGGGGAGGAAGAGGGTGAGGGGAGGAGGGTGAGGGGGAGTTAATCTTAATCTTATAATACATATGAGTTTATTAGTGGGTTGCGATCTGGGGCAAATGTTTGTAAACGAGGGCGCTGTGTGTGTGTGTGTGTGTGTGTGTGTGTGTGTGTGTGTGTGTGTGTGTGTGTGTGTATGTGTGTGTATGTATCTTGTTGACGAGAGAGAGAGAGAGAGAGAGAGAGAGAGAGAGACTAGAATGGAAGGGAAGGGGATAGAGGAGAGGGTAGCAGAAGAGAGAGAGAGAGAGAGAGAGAGAGAGAGAGAGAGAGAGAGAGAGAGAGAGAGAGAGAGAGAGAGGGGGGGAGGAGAGTTTGCCGGCTCTGGTGGTGACTTTTGATGATAACGATATTATCTTATCAAGGAGAATTGATCTTGTTTCTCTGATGAACCCGATTTTGGTCGTCTGATCAATGATTATATGTAGGAGAGGGGAGGAGGGGGGCCACACTACTCTCTTGGTTGTTTATTTTAATGGTTGTTGTTTGTGGTTACTGGTCTCTCTCTCTCTCTCTCTCTCTTGTTCTCTATCTCTCTCTTTCTCTCCTAGAAGATGGGGTACAAGAGTGGGGGGAGGGAGGGAGGGAGAGAGATGGCGAGGAAATTAAGGTAGAGCCTTAAGTGAGGAAGATAGGAGGAGGAAAAAAAAAGAGAAGAATTGAGAGAAATCCACCAAGGAGAGGAAAAAAGTTGGATAACGAATGAGGGAGATGAAGGTGGAGAGATAAAACAGAGGGAAGAGGAGAGGGGAAAATAATAAATGTGATATTTAATGGAAACAGAGAGAGAGTGTGAGAGAGGGGGGTGGGGGGGGGAAGGCAGGTAGAAGTTAATGAGGAGGTAGGGAATAAATGAACACGGAGTTAGAGGCTGGTGGGGGAGAATTAGGAAGAGTAGGGAAGAGCTTGGGGAAGGAAGGAAGACTGGGGAAAATATGGAAAATAAGGTAAAGATGGGAAGGAGTCTAGTGGGGGATGGAAGGTAGGGAAGGAGTGAGGGGAAGGGAGAGGGGTAGTGAGGGATTGAAGGGTGAGGGGTAGTCGTGAGGGAAGTGAAGGGAGGGGTAGTAGTGAGGGGAGGAGGGGAAGGGGAAGGTAGTCGAGGAGGAAGGAAGGGAGAGGGGTAATCAGAGGGAAGTGAAGGAAGGGGAGGGGAGGGTAGAGAGGGGTTGGGAGGGGAAGGTCTACTGGGACAGAGATCTGATTACATGATAACTTTGATGTGGTGGCATTAGGAGGGGGGGGCGGTGGGGGGAGGCATGTCCAACGCTGTGGGCGTGGCCATAAACAAGGTGGGCGTATCCGAAATATGTAGGAAGATCAAGAGGATAACACATATGTAACAAAAAATAAGACAAATTCCCTTAATATAAAATAAAATGTCGTTTAGTATAGCAAGCATATAGGTCCTTGGTCTCTATAACACACATACACCGACACAATATACAGACAACGAACAGGATTAATACGTAATTATTTTTAGACCCATAGGGAGAGCTTTGCCATCACTAAACAAGTGTGTGTGTGTGTGTGTGTGTGTGTGTGTGTGTGTGTGTGTGTGTGTGTGTGTGTGTGTGTGTTATCAGAAATTGTCTATACTCGTATAACATAACATAATATAATCCTAATAAAGACGTCTTGCCCCGCTAACCAAACCTAACCATCATAATCACCCAATTCCTCATTCCCCCAATTTGTCAGTCACCAATTTGCCACCCCCCCCCTCTACCCTCCGATGATCCAATTACCGTCGTGGGCTACAGATATATCAAACAATCGGTAGTTCTCCCCCGTCACCATTACGAGGGAGGGCCTGAATGGCCTTGTTACGAGCCTGGTTATCGATAGGGGGTCGTTTGTTCTCTGGAGGTGGTAGTATCTTAAAAAAAAAAAATCCACGTTTTTGCGGGCATGACCTACACTGATTGGTCCTCGGCCCCTCACCTGTAACCCAAGACGCCAGGTATTCTTAATCATATCGTTTGTGTGTGTATGTATGTATGTATGTATGTATGTATGTATGTATGTATGTATGTATGGTATAAGTAATCACATCTATGGTACTCTACTGCTATTATTACTATCGCTTTTGCTACTACCACCACCACCAACCACCACTACCACCACCACCAACCACCACCAACCACCACTACCACCACCACCAACCACTACCAACCACCACCACCAACCACCACCAACCACCACTACCACCACCACCAACCACTACCACCACCACCAACCACCACTACACCACCACCAACCACCACTACCACCACCACCAACCACCACTACCACCACCACCAACCACCACCACCACCACCAACCACCACCAACCACCACCACCACCAACCACTACCACCACCACCAACCACCACCACCAACCACTACCACTAATACTGGTAGGAGCGCCGCGTGGTAAGGAGTGTGTGTGGGTTTCCTTCATAATTCGGGTCATTGACTGAAGTAATCCAATTAGGTAAGGTTTGTAATATGATCATTGTTAGGTGGTGTATTGTTCTGGTACGCCACCCCACCCTTAACCCACCCTCAGCCCACCACCCACCCTCAACCCACCCACTTCGTCGTACCACCCATTCTGCCGTCCTTCGTCCACCCAACTCCTTCCTTATCTCTCTCTCTCTCTCTCTCTACCCATCCACCACCAGTACTGCTCAGCCCTGTATCACACCCACACACCCACACACCTCCAACATCTTGGCTACTGTGACAGACCAGCAGAGTGAATCTTAATAATCAACAAAAAAAAACAGCCCTAAGACGATGCTACGCTCTTAACAACCTCAGCGGCCATTATCCCAGCGTCTAGCATTATGAGCGTCGGCTTTACGGTAGGTGGAGATAGAATGCCTTGTCGCCTCGGTATGGTAATGAGCTGCAAGGGCTGTCACTGCAAATATTCTTGTCATGTTTGGCACTAAAATCCCCCACCTCGATATTCCGTACAAACTTCTCAAACAGGTACTAACTAAACGACCTTTCTTTTGGCCGCTTCTTAAGGACTAGCGAGACGTGGATGGGATCGAATTTGAGGGAGATTTAGGGGTCCGGGGGTCGGTTTGTTGTGGGTTTCGTCGTGTTTTGAGTGTGTGGTAAGGGAGGTGAGCGGCGACGAGTGATGCCCGAAGAACAATGTTGGAAACGTGTAACTTTAAAGCGATAGGTTCTTCAGAGAGTGGTCGCTGCTTGCTGCTTGAAGGCTCTCCCTCCCTCCCTCCCACCACCAGAGGTATTTT
Source organism: Homarus americanus (assembly GCF_018991925.1). Lineage (NCBI taxonomy): Eukaryota > Metazoa > Arthropoda > Malacostraca > Decapoda > Nephropidae > Homarus > Homarus americanus. The sequence goes on along the minus strand of NW_024738300.1, from coordinate 11,147,345 downwards.
ACACACATCGCGCTCCTGGCAACATCATTCCCTCCTATCTTACATACATCTACCGTTCTTAAACTCTTACATAGGGAACACCAACTACAGGTACCACATGATGTTCAACACTTCTGGACGATGCAAATTGAAAATGAACGAATATAAGAGAAATGTTTTAAGATATGGCAGGCTGGCGGTATTCACGTATGGCTCTGAGCCGCAGTGTCGCCGTGTCCGGACTCTCTCCTCCACCCGAGCCGCCGCTCTGAAATGACCAATCAAAACAAGGTATCTCCTCATCGGTAAGCATGATAGGCTGAGACGACACGGGGCGGATTGTGTTGTCTTTTAAGGTTGCCACTTAGAAAATCTAATGATGATTTATGGGGAAATAGGATTATAGAAGATATTTCATTGTTGGAATTAGAGTGATGGTTGTGTATCACAGCTGGGAGACGATGGCGGGATTATTTTAACAGCGTCTCACGTGTTGTTCCCGTCTCTCTTTTATCTTATATTCAGATACGACTTTTTTGTGTTGTAACCGACCTAACTTTTTATAACTTTTATTTATACTTTTATTTTCCTTTATTAAACACGTTGAGTTATTTTCAATGTAAAATTCTAACAATATTTTAACCCACAAGACACATAAGGAAAATACAGTTTTAATATATTTTACAAAGACAGACAAATAGACAGACAGACAGACAGACAGAGACAGATAGATAGATCCTTCAGATAACTCACACAAACACAGGCAGGTATGAATAATAAGATTCCCACTAACAGTAAAAACTAACAACACTCATACATTCATCGCTATCATCATCATCATCATCATCGTCATCATCCCTCGCCCTCCACTTACCTACAACACACCTTTAAAAACGACAACATGACTGAAATTACCCGAGCATGAACAACAAAAATAAGTAGAGTTTCCCACCGCGCTGGCAACTCAAGAGTATAGACGTCGGAATGTACCACCTTATCATAGAGGATTAGCGACCCTCTTTTGTTACAGGTACACACCCCCTTATCTAACCGAGAAAGTTGGAAAGGGAATCAAATCCGCTCCGGAATGTCTTTAACGTTTGCCGATCCCTTTCCTAGGACAAAAGCGAGTGTTGGAATCGTCAGTCACGTCGATTATTACTCCCTGGGTTGATGGGGCGGTCCCTCGAGTGGCCCAGGTGAGGAGTCCGGTGAGATGAGGAGTTTTAATTTCGACTAGATGGGCCCGAGTTGTGATTACCGCGCCAACGTGGGGGATCCAGATGACGGCGACAGATAGTCTTGCTCACCCGCCATTGTCCTGACAACGGAAATGACGAGATGTGAACTTTATACCCCCACCCACCCCACCTGCCCCTTTTTTGTTGGACGGTGAGATATCGTCTTTCTAACACGATATATTGCCTTAAATTTTGTGTTCCTTAATATATCGTCTAACACAAGATATCAATGTATATACTCGAGTTCAGCATTCAACACGATAACGCGTAAGGCAATATAACACCTCTTGTCTCTTCATAACCTAACCTAACCTAACCTAACCTTACGTTATTTTCCGACACGAATTTCGGAACTCTATCTGGCTGACTAGACTGACAATGTTTTTTTCCGCGTGAGTTTTTTTTTTCTGACAGCTTTTAGTCAGTCTACCGCCCACATTTCCTAATTTTACTGATGTAAGTTTTTATACGTGAGGGGATTCTCTTCAAGTACGGATTAACTCAACTATGCCTTATTCCTGATTACTCTTGTTTATAAACAACTCCTGAGACAAACAATAATCACCATTTCTATAAAAAAAAATTAATTAGCACAACTACAACAATTTACAAAACTAACCTTGCTAATAGGGGAGCGGTGGCTGAGTGGCTACGGCGCTCGCCACCTGTTCTAAGGCTATACGTTCGACCCCAGTACACTCACATCCTTTCTTAACAGTTGAGGATGTGAAGACTGTCGAATGCAGTATCGGCTAAACATCATCCCTGTAAACAAAAGGATAAGTGGATTAGTGAGGCTGTATCATTTCTTACCTTGATATTATATTATACAGGTGTGGGTGTTTACCTGGTAACGATGGCAGGTGACAGGTTAATGAATTGTAACAGCCAAATCCAAGGTAGAAAAAGTTCCACCCCCCAAAAAATAGGAAATCTATTATATAAAAAAAATAGTTGATTCACACTAGCAATACCCGCTATGTTGGAATGGCATAGCGGCTATACGAGACTGTCAAAAAGTGAGTCCTATTATTTGCTATACGGAATCACACTCACTGCGATGTAACTCCACAATTGCATCGCACTAAGAGTATCTCTCGTCAAAAAAGAAGAATTAATTGCACAACACTACACTACACTATCAGCTATACACTACACTACACTATCAGTTATACACTACACTACATTACACTATCAGCTATACACTACACTACACTATCAGCTATGCAGCGATAAAAAATAATTATTACTCCACTTTTACAATACACTGTAAGACGCGATACTTGTTGTTACGGACTCTGATGAACTTCCCAGAGCCCTAGACCAGCGCCCATGTATAACTGAGCGGTGTGGGCGGTGTGGGCGTGGCTAGCGACCTCCAAGGTAACCTGAGAACGCTCTATTACCAATCACCGAATCATCAGGTATCAGAAAGACACTAATCCCAGAGCCACACTAATCTCAGAGCCACACTAATAACCATCGCCCACTTATCTAATCAGTTAAGAGCAAAAAGAGGTAATCCGAGACGGGCCCGTTCCTTCTCATCCAATCATTTAATCAGAGTCTTCTACCAATCACCTAATCTGCTATTAATAAGACTAATCAAAGAATGTCTTATTGCCAAATTGTTATCATCGCTTCAGGTGTTCAAATATTTACCCCCAATCCCTCCGTGTTAACTTTATTTACCCAGTCTCTTCACCAATCCCCTCACCGTTACCTCTAATCAAGTCATGTATTACCAATCACTTCGTCTGTCATCAACACTGGACATTAAAAGTTCCAATCCCTTAGAGATTTAACCTCCAATCTGACCGCGTTATCTACTCCAATCCTTCACCAACTAGGAAGAGAGGGAGGAAGGTAGGTAGGGAGAGAGGAAGGGAGGGAGGGAGGGGGAGAGGAAGGGAGGGAGGAGGGAGACAGGGGGGGGGGGTAAGGTGAGTGAGTCAGGGAGGGTGAGAGAGAGAGAGAGAGGGGTAGGGATGGTTGAGGGAGGGAGGGAGAGGCAGGGAGGAGGGATAGGGGGGGGGAGGAGAGGTAGGGAGGCAGGTAGGGAGGGCCATCCTATCAGGTGTGTGAGGTGTTTATGGAACAGATCAGGTAGAGGGGCCGAGCCGATGGCCTTTCCGATGGTCTCCTGTTTCACCCACGAGTAGTGTTGGCTTAAATGGTCGATGAACGCCGATGGTGCAGGGGGGCTGATCCACTCTATACGGTACTGTGGGTTCCTGTTTGGAGTGTGAGTGTGAGTGAGGAGGGGAGGGGAGAGGGGTGAGTGGGAGGGGAGGGGAGAGGGGTGAGTGGGAGTGGGGAGGGGAGGGGAGAGGGGTGAGGGGAGGAGGGGAGAGGAGAGGGGTGAGTGAGTGAGGGAGGGGAGAGGGGGGTGAGTGAGTGAGGGGAGGGGGGGAGGGGAGGAGTGAGGGAGTGAGGGAGAGGGGAGTGAGGAGGGAGAGTGAGTGAGGGGAGGGAGGGGGTGAGGAGGGGAGAGGGGGTGAGTGGAGTGAGGGGAGAGGGGTGATTGAGTGGAGGAGAGGGGGTGAGTGAGTGAGGAGGGAGAGTGAGGGAGGAGGGGAGGGGAGAGGGGTGAGGAGTGAGGGGGAGAGGGGGTGAGGAGTGAGGGGAGGGAGAGGGGGGTGAGAGGAGTGAGGGAGGGGAAAGGGGGTGAGTGAGTGAGGGGAGTGGGAGGGAGGGAATTGTTGGTTCACATGGTTACAGTTCTGGTGTAATTGTGGTTCCAGAGTAGTGGTTAGGTTAGGTTAGGTTAAATGGTTGATGGTGGTATTGGGTTAATTCTATGCTGTGTGTGTGTGTGTGTGTGTGTGTGTGTGTGTGATGGCCAAAGATACAACACAGGACTCGAATTGTTGAAAGTTTGTGATCACTTTAAGTTACGTCATAAAGAAAGTGACCAGAATGGCACACAAACCACACAAAAGACTCGATTATATAAAGTTTACTTCCCTTATTTTTACTTAATTTGAAAAAATACCTACGAATCCTTACGAATCCTGAACCCAGAAAGGACCTCTCCCCGCCCCCGTCCCTATCGCGAGACAACCAATCACGTATATGGATGTGGAGACCTTCTGACCAATTAGGATGAGTCTTTGAGAAGGTGATCGATCTTGGGTACTGCTGGGGTACATGAGGTACATCTATGGTACATTTAGTATGGTTCATTAGGACCAGGGGAGACGTGTACCTGGCAATTAAGGACTTAACACAGGTAAAACATTCATATACTAATTAAAAATGTCTTAGTTATTGGTTAGTGTCTCTCTCTCACTTTAGAAATTAATATCAATAATGCCTCCAAATATAAGATTTTAATGCATGTATTATACTCTATCTCACACAACTATAACACCTGATTAAATAATAATAATAATAAGCACAATCCTGGAACATTATTACGAGGGCTTATTATGGAATCCCTCCCGACATGAAAATAAGACTTTCTGATACACTAAACTGAGGTTATAAAACGGGAAATAGCTCACGCACACACGCACACACACACACAAAACCATAAATCATTTTATTAGCATGTGGACCACTGGCAGTCAACGCTATTTTAAAACCCGGTCTGTAGTTTCATCTGACAGCAAAATACGTAAAATATCTCATAGGTTTCATTTCCAACATTTCACTCCACAAATGATGATTCCCTAATTTTCAAATATCTGAAATTTATGTTTTTTCCGCCATAATTCTGTAGCGATGTGAGTTACGACCAACACACAGACATATACGGTGTTCTGAACCGGGTAAAGTTATAGACTTAATACACAGTGACCTGACCTGACCTGACCTGACCTGACCTGACCTCATGTTAGTGGTATATGTGAGCGACGAATGACAGGTTAACTTTTCGATGGTGTATTTAATTTATAGTAGGTACTGTATGTATGTATGTTTGTATGTATAGTGCCTGTGTGGTGAGCGTTGGAGGAGTGCCAGTATGGTGTGGTGTGGTGTGGTGTGTGTGTGTGAGAGAGAGAGAGAGAGGATAGTGTTATGAAAAGTGAGGTCCCTGTTCAGTGCCAGACAGAGACAGACACCTACCCACATCATCGAGCACAAGATTTTAGGTCAAATGGGCCCCAAGTCCTAGTAGGCCCAGACCGTAGAATTGAAGGTTTAGGTTAGGTTAGGATAGTGAGTATTAGGAGAGAGGTCAATTAAGAGGGGATCTTATTAGGACTATAGAGTCTTTTAAGAGTAGGGGGCCTATTAGGACTTGGGGCCCATTTGAGCAGTCACCACCAGCCAAAGCTCTTCGCTATGTTACTCTCGGCACCACACACATAACTCCTCCCCATCCTCCCTCCCCTTCCCCTCCCCCTCCCCCTCCTTCCTTCACCCCCAAAAAAACTTCTAAATGAAATATATGAAGTTACTCGACTCTTCCTTCACCAGACGAGGCAATGCTGTAGCCTGTTTTACAAGGGGCTCATGAGCGTTGTCTATTTCCAGGACCTAAGCCGTGGTCACTCATCCGATTCCCATCATTTACTAAAAAAAAAACCACATTTGATGGAATTATGTGTTCGTTTACGTTCGGATTTTTATTATCAGGTTAAGAATAAGGATTAAGACGTAGGTCATTGGTGTTAGGTTAAGTTAGAGGGTTAGTTGAATTAGTTGAGGGTGTTATAGGAAGACTAAGTCACGGTTGAGTGCTGGTACTAGAAGACATTCGTCCGTTTTCCGTGTGGGTGGGTGTGAATGGCGTTCGGTACCTCGCCTGGGCTAGGGTCGAGAGGCTGGCTGGCTGCCCTCCCTCCTTGGATGTTATCTACCCTCTCTAACTCTACGTCTCTTCTTGTCTACTTCTACTCCCTTTCGCTTCATCTACTCGTCATAACCCACATCACAACCTGTTCTCCTCGCTGTTTATCCTCCTCCTCTCGCTCTCTCCCATTCCCTTCCTTCTTCCTTAACATTAACTCCCTTTCTCTCACTTTCTTTAGCACCTCCCCCCCCCCGTCTTCCCCCACTAGGGCCTGTCATCTCCACTTGGCCACGGTGATTCTATTAGGGTATAGCTAATTAATACACAGGTAGTTAGGATACAGGTATACCTAATTAGTAACACAGAGTTAGGACATGGGGATATAAATAGGGTATAGTTAATTAATACACAAGGTAGTTAGGACACGGGTATAACCTAAATACTACATAGGTAAATAGGACACCGATAAAGCTAATAATTACATAGAAAATTAAAAGAAGGACATGCAGGTATTTGGAAAAAAACAGGTAAGCTAATTGGGAAAGAACAGGTAAGGCACTTGAGGAAAAAAAACAAGTAATTAACACAACTCAAAAGAAAAAAAAAACTGACATTTTTCCTTAATTATTTTTTTCCCTCTATCTTGACCTTGAGATAATGGAGATATTTTTCCTCCTTAACTTCTGGGGTCGTCTGAAGTTCACCCACCAACACCGTGTAATTATAAAACTTCCCGCGTGTACTGGAGGGAAGAAATAAGCCTGGTAGCGGGTCAGATGTGCGACAGACAGACAGAGACAGACAGACAGACACAGACAGACGAGAAATACAGATACTCCAGCTCATAGGATTTCGTTTAGACAGACTTAAAACCATATTGTACAGACAGACAGACAGACAGACAGGAACAGCCTTACAAACACACTCATATACTCCAACAGACAACCACATAAGCGATACACACACACACACACACACACACACACACACACACACACACACACACGGATGAACGAATAAAGACTGACAGGAACATAAACAAATACGCCAAGACAGACAGACAGACAGACAGACAGACAGACAGATAGACGAACAGAGACTAACATTCAAACATACGGAAATGACAAGAGGCTGACTATAGACGCACAAACACGACCATAGATCCAGGGAAGAGGAGAGAGAGAGAGAGAGAGAGAGAATAAAGGAGTGTATAGAGAAGAGAAGGACAGAAAACGAAAGAGAAAGGGAAGATGGTAGAGAGAGAGAGAGGGTGTGTAGAGGCGGAGAAGGAGGAGAAGGAGGAAGAGAAGAAGGAGGATGAGGGGAAGGAGGAGAAGAAGTAGGAAAAAAAGGAGGATCAGGAGAAGGAGGAGAAGAAGAAGAAGAAGAATGAGGAGGAGGGAAGAAAAAGAAGAAGGAGGAGGGGAAGAAAGAGGAGAAGGAAGAGAAGAAGGAGTGTTGAGAACCGTGCAGGACGCGTCATCTTTAAGAAGCTGTCAATATGCACGACAGAGCGGCCGATCACCTCTCTCTTGTTGCTGCTGCCTCTCTTACTGATTACTGCTTATCTCTCTCTCTCTCTCTCTCTCTCTCACTTCCTGTAATCATCTTCCTCCCTCCCCCATTTTCTTCCTCTTCTCTCCTTTATTCTCCTCCCTCCCCACTTACATCTCCACCCTCCCTCTTTCCCTCCTTCTCATTTATTTTTTTCTCCTGCTCTTCACCTTCTTTATTACACTCTTCTCCTTTCCCCCTTCCTTATTCTCCATCTCTATTCCAGAAGCGTTAGTCAGCTCTATGAAAACCTCTCCTAGTTGACCGAGACAAAATTTCCCTTTAAGTTAATTTTGTTAGGTTAGGTTAAGTTAGGTTAGGTTAGACTGGGGCCCAATAGGACTAAGATCCGATAGAATTGGGGCCCGATAAAACTGACCCCAATATGACGGGGGCCCAATAGAACTAGGGTCCGATAGAACTTGGGGACTACTATAATCTTTTGTCCTCTGGTCTGGGATTTGCGGGCTTTACTTGGTCTAGGTTTTACTGGGCTTCACCTGGTCTGGGCTTCACCTGGTCTTGGCTTCACCTTCACCTGGTCTTGGCTTCACCTTCACCTGGTCTTGGCCTTCACCTGGTCTTGGCTTCACCTGGTCTTGGCTTCACCTGGTCTTGGCTTCACCTGGTCTTGGCTTCACCTTCACCTGGTCTTGGCCTCACCTTCACCTGGTCTTGGCTTCACCTGGTCTTAGCTTCACCTTCACTGGCACCTTCACCTGGTCTTGGCTTCACCTGGTCTGGGCTTCACCTGGTCTGGGCTTCACCTGGTCTGGGCTTCAATATATTTCATTAGGGCACAGTACCAGTCTTTTACACTACTCTTCATATTTGGTGGCAAAACAGCGCCGAGGTACAGTCATGTCTGGTCAGGCAATTTGTGCTGTTAAAACTCTCAAGTCTTGTGTTGACTGAGAGAGAGAGAGATTAAAGCCAGATCGTAGTCGTCCTCGTCATCATCGTCAACACAAGAGACACGGCACAGATTGGGAGGCGTGCAGAGGACCCCTCCTAAGTCTCTACCAAACCAGTGTTCCGCGGCGATTACACACACACACACACACACCCCTACCTCTACCCACCATGTGTAGGAAAGTGAGATGAGAGGGGATGAATGGATGGGACAGTTGTGGAAGAGGTAGAGTGATGGGGTGGAAGGAGGAAGAGTGATGGGAAGAGATAGAAGAGGGACGGAAGAGATGGGAGAGGATAGGGTCGAAAACAAAAAGGAAAAGGAAAATATGGAGCCAGGGAAAGAAAGGTGAAATGAAGTGGGAAAGAGACTGAAAACCGAGAGAAAATAAGAAATCAACGACAGGTAAAAAAGGTTGTTTTCTTCTGTGACTTTCAACACCTGTAAGATATAATTATTCATACTTTCTACCGTCAATACTACGCCAGGTGTTACGTTACGATCAGTAGATAATATCCCGCTTGGATTAATACTCCCGTCTATGTTTTTTATAACACTAATTAAATTTCAACAACAATGTGATGAAACTACAGCAGGACCTTGTTTCTCCCCTTCAGGTATCATCCATTAACCGGGTACTGAGGAACTTGGCGGCACAGAAGGAACAAGGCTCAGGTGTGGGCGTGGGTGTGGGTGCAGCCGGCGGTGAGAGCGTCTACGATAAACTACGGATGTTCAACGGAGGAGCTGCGGCGGCTGGGTGGGCTGCGGCGTGGTACCCAGGTGCGGCTGCTGGTCACCTAGGACTCCCTCAGCATCACAACACAGCCCTGCCGCCTATACCCAGGGAAGACCCCAAGAGAGGTACGGTACTGTTATGTTTCCACTCCCTTAATTATCATTTATCTTTATTTTCTTATGTTTAATCTTCGTCTGTTTTGTTTACCTTCCGAAATTTATTATATTATTACCTGGACGTTCCTAATCATCAGAAATACCTCCCATTACCCTTTTTCTTGTCTATTATATACAGTAAGGGGAAGGTAAAGGAGGTAAATAACTATATATAAAAAAACAGATGATGAAATGGAGAGAAACAGCTTTGAAAGAGATACCTCACTCACTCACACACAAACACCTGCACTCAGTACTTACAATCGCCTTACTTCACTCCTCCTCCCCGACCACCTTACCGAACACACTAACTCTGTTACTCCAAGAATCCCGATCAGAATTACTATTTAAAACTTAGTAACGTATTTATCTCTTACACCATCGTCTTCCTTGACACACTTATTGTATTGAGACACACTTATATAAGGTATCTCCTGTCCAAGCACACACTCAGGCTTGAAAGACCGGATTACCAAGGTCTTCGTTCTATTTAGTCTTTCCTATGGGTTAATACCAGCAGCAGTGGACAAAAATTATATAACAGCAAGACTCAGCCCTAAAACGATGTGTTCTTGGTCTTCTTTCGTCAGTAGTTAAACCTGAATTATGATATATATATCCAGGTGTGTGGAGGCAATTAAATTTAGGTATCAATGCAATTTAATGTCATAAGTGTGTAAGATTGAGCAGTCACTGTTAGGTTAGGTTAAGGTTAAGGTAAGGTTAAGGTAAGGTCAGGTCAGGTCAGCTCTGTTAATACTTTCAAAATAGGTTGAAATATCACTTTTAAATAATAGATCTACGAGTAATAGTAATAACAAAACCAATAGAAGAATAATAGTAGCTACGATAATAAAGGCACACCCCAAAAACAACAGCAGAAACAATACCATCAGTAGAAATTGTTACTGTAAATCAGCAGAAAGCGGCGACCAAGACTCGAACACTTGTGGTACTTCCTCGAACAGCTTAACTGGAGATCCATTGCACCTGAGGCCGCTGATATAATAATACTCTTAACACGCACGCCACCCAGTACCCTACAGTTAGTGAGCTACCTTCTTATATGACCTCTGACCCCTCCCCCCCAACTAGCTTGTTATGTGAGCTAGTACTACTATTATAACGAGGTGCTAGTACTAGTAGTAATATCGTAACTATATTCCCACCAGCTTGTAGTATTAAACTCGACTGGTTGTGAAATATCGGGACTAAAAATACAGTTAGTCTCTCAACGTGTGTGTGTGTGTGATGGGTGACGCCGAGGTTGACACGATGGATTGACTCGTAAACGTTTTCATCTCTGGCGTTTTAGTGGACAGTTTGGCCTCTGGGGAGTTGTGGGCCGTCCTTTCATATAACAAAAAAAAAAAAATATGTGCGTATTCTTACAGTGTATTCAACGACGTGTATCAAGTGTTAGCTGTTGACATATTGTTTTAGGTCTTATTATCAAGATTTCGTTGGTAAAAAAAAAATATGATTAGTTATGTAAAATTACCATTGATAAAGACCACAAACTTTACAAAATCACGTTCTGGTCATAATCGTACATAACACAGACTATAGATCAATCAGAACACAGAATACCACTATCTTAAAACACACACACACACACACACACACAAAACAGTAAATAAAATCAAAGTTGAGAATCACATAAGACTCTAAGGGATACTGAAGCTTACTGCCATGACAAAAATAGGTTGTATCAGTGTCTTAAGCTAGATCTCATGCACTTAACTCTCTGTAAGTCTTCTCACTCAATTCTTGCTTACGTAAAACACCAAATTACGTACACGGGTGAGAGAGAGAGAGAGAGAGAGAGAGAGAGAGAGAGACAGAAGACAGAGACAGACAAACAGACAGCCAGAGACAGACAGAGGCAAACGGGATTCACAAAGGGTCAAGACTTATTTCACTTCCAGAGGGTAAAGCCCCCCCCACCCCAATAAGAGTTGGTGGGGGAAATGAAGCGAGGACATAAGAAAGTATTATCACTGGTCCTCAGCTTTGTGCACGGGGGGACCTTGAGGACACTTGGTCACCATCAAAGGCCCGCTGGACATGTCCCTGGGATCCATTAGACGCACCAGGGACACAGTGGACACCGACGGACATCAAAGTGGCAGTGACCCTCTCCTCCTCCTCCTCCTCCTCTTGGTACTTCTTCTCCTACTCCTCCTACTTCTCCTTCTCTTGTTGGTTGCTCCTCTATCATACTCCAGTACCCCCTCCTACTCCTCCTCCTTCTTCTTTTTCTACTCCTCCTCCTCCTCTTGCTGGTCGCTCCTCTATCATACTCTAGTACCTCTTCCCTCTCTCTCTCTCTCTCTCTCTCTCTCTCTCTCTCCACTACCCTCTCGGTCAGGACGTAATAATCTACCCACTAGCTACAACACTGTCTGGTGAAGTGGCTATTATTTGCTTCATAATTGCTGCTTGGTGTATCATAATCCGTATGAATCACTGCTTAATAATTATATGAAACGTTGATAAATTATACAATATACAGAATCGTGTATACTTGTGTTTACTTAATATTTGTTCCCTGTCGTATTTAAGTCATTATGAATCAAGAAATGTTACGAGGAGAGAGAGTACCAGCCCCCCTCAGGTAACCTTACGACGACTCTATATAACTCATGGGGTCTATATAGCCTCATGTTTACTCACTAGCTTATCTTGTATTGGGCATTTTGTCTTGTCGGGGTGGTGGCTCCTGTCGCGGCTCCCCCACCTCCTCCAAGCTCAACAATAAAGACGCCAATCCCGTGCACGTGTGGCTAGGCTTCGTCAACACAGCCCGGTATATGGCACACAATGAACCTCGCTGCCTCCACAAACACACGCTCAACTAATACCAGTTAAGACCACCTTTCACCTTAATCTCTAGGTCAATATAAGTGAAGGTACAGGTGTGGAGAGCAATTAAATGGTCAATAAATGTAATACTGGGTTTCTGAGGTGCGTCTGAAAGCCTTGTTTGAGGATTAGTCGAGGCGGGTCATTGATGTAGGCCGAGTCGGTGGATCAAAGATGGTGTTTCTGAGGAGTCCACTGAGATACGGACTAGGTAACATTTATTTCCACTTGAGTAAACCGTATTTTTTTATTTTATTATTTATGATATTAAGTTGGGGAAAAAATGCACCTTTATAGATTTAAGTAAAACGATACCTGATGATTCCTCCAAATAAACGATGTATCTTTTAATGCATTAAGAAATCTAGATGTAAAAACGAGTTATGTGACAATCGTTCTGCATACACCACACCTCTGTTACTAAGTTCTTTAAGGCACCGACAAGGACGAATGGGCTGCTGGTTTGATAGAGCCTCGTTGTGAGCTTTGTGTTTGACGGTGAGGAGTTGAGTGGCTGTCTTGGTGAATGGTGAATCTCAGTTCGGCAAATTTGTCGTTGATGTTGAGGTCTACAAGGTCGGTCATCTCGGGAATGGCGTCGAAGTTCTCTGCAAGTTTCACTCTCAGTCGACACACATTAACAGAGACTTCAAGGGCTCCGCAGTTGAGTCGTCTGTTTGTCGTCTTCGAGGGCTCTAAATTCTAGTCGTAATTTGGTTATGAGAAGTGTGTGATGGGTCCAGCATTGTGTGGTCTGCTCGGCGTGTGATTGCATTGTTAAGGTGTTGTCAGTGCTTGTTCCGCGGGTGCATCTAGGTGGCCTTATTTTGGGTCTTCAATTTTAACTCGGTTTTGGTAAGAACCAGGTCGTGCGCAGAGCGTTAGCAATTTTAGTCCACTGTCGTTTATTCTTTCTATATCGTAGGTCGGCTCCCACTCTCGTCTTGAAGTCCCCTAGGAGAACGATTTTGTCTTCCCGCAGGAGGGGGGGGGGGTCAGTATCGAGGGTCAGAGCGTGCTTCACTGAAAAGCTTGACGTATCAGTTCTTCGTGAGAGGAGTTCGCGAGGTGATAAAGCGCTGAGTGACACCATTCGGAGATTCCGTAAAGTTATTCAGGAGAGTTTTTCACAGCGCACCACACCACGGAGGCGTCGTTCATAACTCCACACACTTGACCCCGGGGGCGTGTTCCTGTGGCAAGAGTTAACTCGAGACGACCTTCACCCGACTGGAATTGCTGAGGAATGTCAGGGAGCTTCGATTCGTCCAAGCTTGCCTAATGGTTATCCCCACGAAGCCGTTACCCTTTGTGGGACTAACCTATAAGCAAGTGGGAACAAGTATACACGTCCGCGTGCATGTATAAAGGTAAAGCATACTGTAGAAGCTTATAAAATGGCGGCAAACAAAACAAAACAAAAAACAATAACGTAAAAAATCATTGACAGGAGGCACCCCTCAAGTGTCTCGGAGAAGAGGCAGGTTAAAAGACTTATGCACTAAGGTTTCTCACTTTCATAACCTCTAAAAAAAGACCAAGATTCCTAATCCATACTTGTAGAAGAGAAGCCATTGGAGGGCCAGGTGTAAATCTCCAGGTTTTAGTAATTCTCCCCTCTTGTTACCCAACACCGACTACCTTCCTCCCGACGTCTTTGGTATTCCATTTACTTATATAATCACCCTTAACACTTCTACACCACTGTATAACTTTAACAGTTTTACTCATTTACAATTTCACTAAAAACTTGTACCAGTAAACAGATTGTCCAGCACTCACGAGTTTCCTACCAATATGTAAGTCAACATTCTTCGTCTTTTACATAAACGCATAATATACTGATGGAGGTTTTAAAGTACAAATTCCACCACGTCCTTGTGAAGAACAATATACCGATACCAAAGAGGAAAGTAAGGAAGAATTTAGTTACTTATTACGATAGGATGCACATTGAACAAAAGAAAAGAAAAGAAAAAAGATCAGTCAGTTCAGGAAGAAATCAGGGCCGGGAAGGGGTGAGGTAAATACAGCCCCCCCCCCCTCCCAGGATAAAAAGTAGGTTAAAAAGAATCCGGTGTGGTAACATGTGAGGAAGAGGCTCACACGACAGCTGGATGAGTCAGCTCACTGCTAATGCTTACTGATCCAGCTCTCCACTTAACCTAACTTTACCTTACTTAACATAACCTAACTTAGCCAGCACCTAAATTAATCTAACCTACAACTCATCTAACCTAACCTTGACCTAATACAGCTTAGCGAACCAAACACTAAGCTAATCTAACCTATCCTTAGCCCAGCCTACTCCACTATAGTAAAGAAATAAGGGGATCCGTTTTCAGAGGGAGGAAGATGAGGGAGGACACGTCCTTGGGGTAGAGGGAGGTAGAAGAAAGAGATCTTCCGTGTAGAAGAGGAAGGAGACTTCCTCGAAGTAATAGGAAGGAGATGAGGCGGAGACTCCCTTGAGGTAAGAGGAGGATGAAAGATAGAGAGGGGAGGGAGATGAGAGAAGAGGCTCCCTGAGGTAGAGGAAGGGAGATGACAGAAGAGGCCCTCTAGCGGTGTTAGGAGGAAGACAGAGGGAGGCTCCCTGGCGGTAGAGAGGAACATTAGCATTCGGGCGAGCTGCCCTCGTTACAGGCGCTCCCCTCATCGGTAAAAAGAGCAGCCCTCGCTAACTCAGTTATTCCCCCACCAGGCAATACGTCACCACACCCCCTACACCATGACCCCCATGTGCTCCTACCTCACTATCATCATACATTGTTTACATTTTTTACCGTAATTCACAGACAATAACAATACTCATCCCTGGATCTTTATCACTAAAACTTATTGTCATTGGTATGGCTCCAGACAAAGTTCCTCATGACACATTGCATCTCATTATATCACGTCAGAATAATAAGAAAAACAGGAGTAAAAAAAGAATAAATAAAATGACTTTAAGATCAAAAACTCCCTTATGTACAAGACCCTTAATCAGATGGTCGATGCCCAAAGTGTCAAGGGAATTTTGCCCATAACTGTACATCTTATACACACACACACACACACACACACACACACACACACACACACACACACACACACACACACACACACACCAATGGACTCGGCAATCTATATCTTTCTCTATGACTACTACAGCAAGAGGAAGAGGGGGGAGGAGGAGGAGGAGGAGGAGGAGGAGGAGGAGGAGGAGGAGGAGGAGGAGGAGGAGGAGGAGGAGGAGGAGGAAAAACACCAAAACACTGGATGGTGGTAGTGGTGGTGGTGGTGGTGGTAGAGGATAGGTAGAGGTGGTAGGCCCAGAAGCAAAGGTCAGTGGTAGTGTTGAAGGGCGCTAGGATCCAGCGCTCACGGCATAACTCAGGCGTGCGTAGGGGGAGGGGTTAGTAGGAGGGGGGAGGAGGTAGAGGGGTAGGGGAGGGAGAGGGGAAAGTAGGAGGAGGAGGGGGTTTATTCTGAAGGAATCTCACTCTTCAGGTTTCTTCTCGCTGTTACTGAGATCGTTACAGATAATCTTCGTAACATAAAAAAACAGAGACAAAACAAGAAAAACAGAAGCCTTAATAAAAAAAAATAATAATAAAAAATAAATAAATAAATAAAAACATCAAACAAAATAAAACGAAAACAAAAAACAAACTAAAACAAAAGAAATAAAACAAAACAAAATAAAAACAACAACAAACAATGCAAATGAAAACAAAAATTAAAACAATACAAACAAAACCAAAAAACAAATAAAAAACAAAAGCAAAACAAAAATCAGAAGGAACATAGCGAGCAACTAGATATGGTTCTCGATGATGCGTTTTTTTTTTTTTTTAAGTTATGACCTAAAAAAAAAACACATATAAGTGCTCTAAGGGTGATTGTCAGGGTGAATGTCAGGGTCAGGGTGAATACAGGGTGTTCCAAAAGTCAATCTACCTTCTTCTCTTCTACCGGTACAGCTGACATCTGTACCAAGTTGTAAATTAGGTTGTTAGGTTAGGTTACGTAAAATTCTTTGATAGTTTATTTTTGCCATAGTGGAGGAGGAAGTTAGGCTGTGTCATTTGCTCCGTAATTCCCTTCTCTCCCCCTCCTCTACCCCTACCACCCGCCCCTCCTCCCCCTCCTGACGAAGCTACACCCCCCTTCCTCCATATTGCCACGTTGCCAAACTTACCAAAACATCATCAACAATTATCTAATCTTAATCTAATGTAGTAAATAGCAATTTTTTGTTATTCCCTAAAAAAAAAAGGTGGAAAGGCGCGTATTCTTGTCAGTCGCGTAGGCCTGGCGAGTGAGTTGTGATCCAGCGGCGGTAGATGGAGCGGACACATGGCTCTGGCGGTGTAATGTGATTTAGACGAGGCAGATCCATCAGAAATTTGTGTGTGGTGGTGAAAGCAGTAATTAGTTGTCGAGAAATAAACGGGTAAATAATCGAATTACGCGGCGGGATGATTGGCCAGTGATTGGAGAGGGGAAGAGGGGGAGAGGGGTGAGAGGGAGAGGGGTGAGAGGGAGAGGGATGTAATGTCTTGTTAATAATTTATGGTGGGTCTTCTGATGTTATAATCCTAACCATCATTCACCTCTGTGTTTATACTCCGCCACGACCTATGGGAAGAAGACTCAGTAAGATGACTCGTAAACCATCATAAAAAAAATCTGAATGTTGATCCAGGAATACAGTCAGAGAGTAATATACATAGATACTGTACATAGTTACAGTAATATAATGTAATGCAGGTACAAGAATAGTCAGATACAGTGATACATACGAGTATACATGGAGATATAGCATGGTATTGGTACAAGATTCAGTATATAGGCTTAAAGTCAATGTCTTAAAGGAGATTTTAGATAAGGAATAGAAGTGGCAGTCACTCGATTACCTCCTGCTGAAGTGAGTATCAAATGGTGTGGAAAACGCCCAAGATTACGTGACAGAGGAACAAGTTTCAGATACTAGACAGTCATCATCAGATCGTGTGAGAGGAGATAGCGATGATGTGAAGGCTTGAACGAGTCACCAGCAGAGAATCTTTGAGCAAATGACGTATCTCCTTGACAGTTAAGGACGAGCTGCCTGGAGTCACAGAAGACGGGGAAGGTCTCTCCGCCTCCCTCCGTCAGTAGTTAGATCTGATCTCATGGGCATAATGGATTTTAAAATCGTCATGACAAACACTTTCCGATGGGAGACTTGAAGGCTGGATGTACTGTATGTGTGTTCCTCTCGCTGGAGTACCCCATCAGGGAGAACTCTTAAGACAGATTCAACCAGATCAAGTCCCAAATTCACAAATGTTCTTAGGTTAGATCAATTTCCCTCGTAGACTGAGATGGAAGGACACATCTAGATGATTTAACCTCGATAAAAATAACCATAACAATTCATCTAAATTACACAAGATTCTTATTTAAGTATAGTATATATCTTCACTTAGGGTTAAATTAAGCGCTTCATATTAGATGGAAAGAAAATTCACCAAAGACATTCTCTACACATCCAGCACGTAGAGTCCTACATCTTGACTACTAAAGCCGCCAGCCACTGAGATACATGTTGATGGCACAAAAAATAGCCTCGGGGAGTGTGAAGACAGCGTTCGTTTTAGCTTTGTTTACTGCCCGGCCCCATACGTCTACGTCAAGAGTAGCACAGCGCCCTCCCAGCCACGCCCTTCTCACATTATCATCCACATAATAGTGTCGCTTCCTTCTCGATGCAGTGGGTTTTTTTACCCCATTGTCTCGGTGACTCCTCGGGTAGATTGATGAGTGGGATTGTAGACAACTTACGGGACATTAGACGCGCCCCTCGCTATCACTGACGAGTTGGCACCTAGGATATTATTGAATCATTTTTGCATAGATGATCTTAAGAAACAACATTATAAAAAATTCCTACACACATATCACAACAATAATATTTTTAAAAAGAAGACAAAATATAGTTACGATTCAGAGAACATAAAAAAAAAATGTGGGTGAATAACACGTATCCCGCAACATGAGTCACTCTCCTCGCCCCCTATTGGCCAGAGCAACGAGCGAATCCATCATTTTGTCTTCAGTCTCGGCGCCCCGGGAGTCACTTGATGCCTGGTCTCCCTGAGTGATGGCTGGTGCCAGCTTCCTTCCCCCTCCTGTTTCTCTTCACATTTTTATATTTTTTATCGTCCGCATAGTTTAATGCCTTGAATTATGTCCGAGATAACACAGCCTACCATTAATCATGTTCTTTCTCTTACAATCTTTCTTTCATCAGTTTTATAACCGGTAATAACTAAGGCAAAGCAGTATTGTAGTTATTGAGATAATCTTCATACTTTATCCGCCTTAACTACGCACCACATTAGCCTTTGTTATCGTTATCAGTATCATCACATTTAATTTTGTTTCATATCAATATTTCTAACCTCATTTTTCTGTCAATAAATATCGCTCTTCAGTGAGGCGTGAGCAGGTCTTGTCATGCATAAAAACGTTCCCGGCAGCGTTTAGTCAACCCAAATGCAAGCCATCCTGACCTGACTGACATAAATTTTTGCGTTTCAGGGATGATATTGTACAGTGCGGAATCATACAACCAATGACCTAGTTCTTGGTCATTTGCGTTAAGGTAAATTATTCAAGAGAAGATTTAATAGAGATATTATCTGGGTCTTGAAAGTCTACGGTGAAAGGCTGCCACGTTTCAGTTACACATCTTGCCATGACGTGTGAGGTCGGTTCAGACTTGCCGCTATGCTATTTTGGGATCGTGTTTGTTAAAGTGTTTGCTTAAATTAGATGTTTTAGTGTGTCTAGACGTAATAAAACGCACCGGCAACTTTATACTTAATGACACACACACACACACACACACACAAATCATCCCAACAGAATACACATCGTTTGATCTCTTCAATAATGATATGTTAACTTATTACTGTCAGTAAAATTAACACATCCGTATACATTACCTTCCGTATGTATTAGTATTACATATTTATTTAGTGTCGTCGAATACATATTATTATTACGACGTCTAAATAATATCAGGAACAAAATTCAATTGTTCACCATGTTCATATCGTTACTCTTACTTCGTGTTGCATCCTGTACACAAGTTCACTCTTACTGTAAACACCATCGAACAGGTATTGATTTGTATATGATATAGAAAAAAAACTCCCATTGTTGCATTAATAATTTACAGACCAAAGTTAGCAAAATGTTTATAGTCCCGTAATGAATACGTGACTGTGTGCCAATACTATTTTAATTTTTTTTATTTCAGAACTGCATATATCAACCAGCGAAAATTCGGCGCAATTTTGCCGTGGGTAGCTTTGATATGTTCGTATAACTAAAGAACATGAAATATTCATGGCCATAATTTTATTAGCAAAAGCTCTAATCGGCGACCCCCCGCAGCAAACATTCACCATAAAAAATAAAAAAGGCCGCAGCATCAAAGCCATAAACTAACAAATATCATGTACGCCTCTCAGTCCCATTTATCTGCCACAAAATAAAACGGCAACATTTGGAAATTGAGTTACGCATAAACCATTTCATATATAAAAGAGGAGCCTGCTAGCAAATCGAGTTTTTTGGGCCAGACGCATGTTTTTCAAATCAAAGCGCCGAGTGGAGCGGAAACACCACCTCCCCCTCACTCCCCCCCGCCTCCCCCACGCATCCCTTCCCCTACCTACCCACACACACACACGCCATCAAAGTGCGTGGGGGATGGGGAGGGGGGCGCGGGGAAAATTAACAATCAGAGCTTACAGACGCGCCCCCTACGCCTGATTTGACCACGAAATTTGTTTTCAGACACATTTTTGTCGGGGGCTGACTGGGGAGGAGAATATGTGTGGCGCCCCGGGCTGAGGTGCACTCAAGACGTCCTGGCCCGGAGAAGTGAGAGATGGGGAGAGGGAGAGGGGAGAGGGAAGAGGGGAGAGGGAAGAGGGGTGAAGGAAGAGGGGTGGGCAAAGATGTCTCGTACAAAGGTCATGTCAGTCAGTTGGCATCTGGCGTGGCGAGGTGAGAGGGTAAATCAAGTCAGTTACATGACCTGTACGTGTCTAATACTGGACTCGGCCAAGTCCTCCTGTACGTTATCGAGAGTTAAGGGGTGGAGAGTAATATCGAATCACGTCATTTGCCTTCAGACATTTCAGGTTGAGGTGCAAGGCGGTGCAGGATCATGCCAATTGCCTTAAAAGCGACTCGAGTTAAGGATGGAAGATTATGTCACTTGCTCAAAGACGTCTCCAGCTGTGTTAGAGACATGATATAAGGTCAGAGTCTCACCACAGCCATGTTTGTGTGTGAGGGGGGGGGTGAGACACGAGGGACGGGATTCCTCGTAAAGTCAAACACGGAAGTGCCTCTGATAAACAAGTGACATATAAACACAGATTTTCACTGACTTTAACAACATATACAGGTCCAATATTCGCATCACACAACACCTACATACTCATGACTAGTACAGTGGGCACTAGTTTTTATGGGCCCGTTCAACTCCTACACTAAAGAGACCCTATCCCAATGGGCTCTTAACCCTAATGAACAAATTCTAATGGGTAAATCAGGTTGGGACTCACTGTAACATTCGATACAAAAGTTCGTGTGTTGGGCTATAGACGAATACACAAGACCCCTTGTCATGGTGGCTGGGTCGTGTATGTTTCCGCCAGTACAAGGAAACAAGGAAACTTTCTATGGGTAATTCATAGATGTAATGTATTTAATGTTATTACCACAAACACCACTTCAGGTTTGTTTGCTTACATATAACTTAAAAAAAAAAGTCTACACAGCGGAAGGGAACGTCAAACGCAGCTGATTGCTCGTGCTGGCGCTGCTTTTACGGTAGAGACTCAAGTCATAGAGATCTAAGACTCCATTTTTACGTCAATTCCTATGTGAGGATCCTGTCACTTTCATGAACTAGACTAAACAGGGAGAAGTCACAGTAAAACTCATTTGTTCGACTTGGTAATGATGCGTGTTTGACTCGTTAACCCCTCGAGTACGATGCCAACCCCTGAGTACGAAGCCACCCCCCCCCCGAGTACAATGAGTTAATCTAATGAGTCTAATATTTTAATCCGTTGAGTACAATACCCATTGAATAAGATGAATTATCAAGCAGCGCGTTGCAGTGTAGAATTGCAGTATCCGTGTGGCAGTGTAAACAATAGCATGCATGCCAGGATAAAACAACAACGTACATACGCGTACAACATCAGGGCGTACAACATCAGGGCGTATAAACAGCGACGGTGGAGGGCCGCGAGGCGCTGTTCCCCTGCTGTTGTCATCAAGTGGTCCGCTAACACAATTACTCAGTAATGAACCCGCTCCTGCTGCCACCACCATGCTCCTGCTGCCACCACCATGCTCCTGCTGCCACCATCATGCTCCTGCTGCCTCTACTGCCACCACCATACTCCTGCAGCGTCTACTGCCACCACCACACACAGGTGTCAAAGATAACTAGATAGAGAATGACAGCAACTGGACGATACAGTCATTAAGATACGAAATTTAAACCCCAAATTACGTATAACTTCACTCTACGTCACTCACACGTCATAAGTCCCACACACGTCATAGGTCCCACACACGTCATAGGTCCCACACACGTCATAAGTCCCACACACGTCATAGGTCCCACACACGTCATAGGTCCCACACACGTCATAGGTCCCACACACGTCATAGGTCCCACACACGTCATAAGTCCCACACACGTCATAGGTCCCACACACGTCATAGGTCCCACACACGTCATAGGTCCCACACACGTCATAACCCATAACACACTTCCCTGAGTCAACGGAGATACAGACGAACAGAAAGAACGTAACAACAGGTGGTATCCATTATCTGAGACTCCACTACACCCTCGTGACAGTAACTCCTTCTCATATCAAACACTTAAACCACTCAAAACACAATGACCTCCACATCTCGCTTAAGCACTTGTCATGGGGTAAGATAAGCTGGTGAGGACGCGTAGGGGGTAAGGTCGTCCGGTAAACAACAATTAGGTGGTCATAAGTCGACACTTGGCTCCCTGATTTATCAAAGCACTCGACGTGGACGAGGGGAGACCTCATAACAGACACAATAACAAGTGGAGTGTGGCGGACCGTACGACACCTCACCCACGAGTGCCCTCCGCCGCCCACTCCAGTACCTCCCTGATGCAGATAACAGTAGCAACATGGAAGTGCTTTGTTATGGGCGAATAATAGTGAAGTGAAGTTGTTTTACAGGTTCTCTAAGGGCTACCTAACGTGTTGATTAAACAATGAACTGTGTGTAGATACAAGATAATGTGTGTCACTCCGCACTGCACGACCCTACACGAGCTCTGAGCCCAGTCATAGGATTAGTAAGATTAGTAAGTAAATTTTCACTCATGAGAAAAGGCACGTAGCTACAATGCTGATTTAACAATATTTAGTCTGCAGCCCAAGTGAACAGTTTTGATACATTGTGACGAACAAACCCTTAAGAATGTTAGCAAACGACCCTCACACTCAAACAATACTGTATACTTTAACATTCTACCAAGTAACTCAATCAGAACTCAACTAGGTTAGGTTAGGTTAGGTAGGGAAGAAATATTCCGGACGTAGGGATGTTAGACTGCCTCAAATTACGGTAGAATCTTTGTACAAACTCGACGCCATGTGTAGGTCACAGCTTAACGACGAGTGGATAAAAACCCTCATCTTTGACGGCCACTGAGTTAAACGATGGAATTTAAACAGACGACAGCGGCGGCACAAGGACGGGTTTATCGAGAGGAACATTGACAATTTGAAAATAAAGGTAGGAACTGTCACTGAGGTTGTGGGTATAGGGTTATGAGAGGCTGGGAGAGTCAAAACAGAGGGCCAGGGTTGTGAGGTAGCCTGGGAGAAGTCAAGGAGTGAAGAATGAGGCAGTGGTGGGGAGGTGAGGGTAGTGGGGAGGTGAGGGTGGTGGGTAGGTGAGGGTGGTGGGTAGGTGAGGGTGGTGGGGTTAAGGCAAGTGGTGGGGATGAGGGTGGTGGGGGGTCAGGGTGGTGGTGAGGGAGTGAGGGTAAAGGAATTGATGGGGGTAAGGGTGGAGATGGTGGGGGTAGTAGGGGGTGGGGGTACATGCGGGCCACAGTGTATCAGTGCCTCTTTAGACGCTAATTCAGGCTGCCCAAACGCACGTGAAGCATCCGATGATGGAGAGGCGGCGCTTCTCCCCCTCGCTCCCTACGACAACTTTATCTGCCACTTGGTATTCATGCTCCCTTGAATTGCATTTTAATGTCGACCGTTTGCTTCTGTTACGAGTGGCGGAGAATGACCCTAGAATACAGAATGGCGGGAGGAAATATGGAGGAGGCTCTTAGGTTATTCCCTCTTTGTCAGGACGGCCGGGGCGGGGTGGCTCTTGCTTCTGTTATCCGCGCCAGGGTGAAGGGGAGGCATAAGTCCCCAGGGGCGCTCACTTTGTTTTGGACCTTATCAAAGCGTAATGCAGCCATCTCTCCCTCGTGGATTTCCATTATTTTACGTAAAATGACCTGACAAATATGCCTCTCATCAGGGACCTTCATAATGCTCACCTAAAATGACAATATATTTTATTTTTTATTTTTTATAAGGGATTTATTAATTGTTCTTAGGAGATAAATATGATAACCATTTTACCTACGAATAGTCATTAATTTTAGTAACTGAAATACCATAAAATCTTGTGTTTGTGAATTTTAAGTAATTTTACAAGTGAAACAAAATAGGAAAGTTTTATAGTTATTTCGGTGAAGTTTATATGAGGTAAACAAGCTGGGAAGTAAACATTTTTGACACACACACACACACACACACACACACACAGGATAATCAGTCTTATTCATCTTCAAAACCCAACTTGTAAGCTATGAGTTGAATTCAAAATGCAAAATAGGAATCCAAAACGTAGGTGATGGCAAGGGTAGGTGATGGCAGGGGTAGGTGATGGCAAGGGTAGGTGATGGCAGGGGTAGGTGATGCTTGGGGTGGAAATTGATGGCAGGGGTGGGTGATGGCAGAATTGAGTGATGCTTGGGGGCAGGTGATGGCAGGGTAGGTGTGATGGACAGCAGCCCAGGATGGAGGTAGTATTTTTATTTTTATTTATTTGTTTATTTACTTATTTGTGATGATTGTTGAGGCGTGGTCAGCTCGTCACCGCCAGGACGAATGTTAACACGGGGAAGGAAAGCTGGTATTTACCCCACTGTTTAGTCCTCCATACACACGCAGAGATATAACGACCTCATTGTCCCGTTTTACGCAGGTATGCTTATGATGATGATGGTGGTGGTGGTGGTGTTGTGATGATGGTGATAGTGGTAGTAGTGGTTGATAAGTTGGTGGTGGTGGTGGTAGTAGGGATGGTAGTAATAGTAATAGTACGAGTGGTGGTGGTGGTGGTAGTAGGGATGGTGGTAATAGTAATAGTACGGGTGGTGGTGGTGGTGGTAGTAGGGATGGTGGTAATAGTAATAGTACGGGTGGTAGTGATAGTAATAATGGTCGGAATGGTAGGTACTGCTGGTGATGGTAATAATTGTAATGGTGGTGATAGACAGGGGTGGTCGTGGTAGTAGTAGTAGTAGTAGTAATAATGACGAATAGTGATAGTAATACAAGTACCCAGGCTGGTAACAACAACAATAATAATAATAACAATAACAATAATAATAACAATAATAATAATAATAATAATAATAATAATAATAATAATAATAATAATAATAATAATAAAGAGTGTTGGCAGAGGCTGATGAAAACTAAGATACTAATAATGTATAACTTCACAGCGAGTACCAGACTAACATTCACACTGGCTCCTGTTACAATTTCACGCTAAAACGCTCCATTGTGCTGTTAGCGGTGACCCAAGTGATGTTTCGGCTGAGTTTACCCAATCCAGTGTCCGCCTTTCTTGACTTGACTGTTATTGTTATTCGTATTTGAGGGGATTTTTTTTTAGAAAGGTGTGATTTAGCGTATAGAGTTGTTTACTGAAGAGAACTGATATGTAAATAATTAATATAAAGACTAAAAATGTATTAATTATTCACTATTTAAATAAAAATAACAATAAAATACACTAAAATTAATAATAATAATCAGAAAAAAAAATTAATAAAAAAAAATAATAATCAGGAATAAAAAATAAACAATGAATCAAACAAAAACAAACAAGTAAAACAAATCAAATCATAAATTATACAAATATTTAAAACAAAAAAATCCAAATGCACTTCAAATGAGCAATTACGTCCAGTGGAGAAGAAAAATAAAACACCAATTTTCCCGCGAATAAAAATATTGATTGTGTGTTTTATTTTGATAATTGCTATCAGAGAATGAGAGAAAGATGGCCTCCACCCACCCCACCCCACCCCTCCCCCACCCCACCCCACCACTCCCCACCCCACCCCATCCCACCCCTCCCTACTTCCTACCCCACCTCTACTCCACTCCCACCCCCCTCCCCTGCACCCCACCTCACCCTAGAAACAAGGCGCCCATCAGCTAGACAAGAGCTCCTTCAACACTGCCAACCTGAGAGCCCCTTCAACCTGATAGAATTGTTGCCTTACGAGTGATATTAAAAGTTATTACAGCCTTGCTCTATTGCTCTTCCATTAGGGGGGGCTATTTGTGCAGATTTTTGTATTATGAAAGGAGAGGAGCAGGAGGGAGGGATGGGGGAGGGAAGGAGAGGGATGGGGAGGGAAGGAGAGGGAAAGAGGGAGGGAAGGAGAGGGGAGTTGGAGGGAGGGGGAGGGAAGGAGAGGGATGGGGGAGGGAAGAGAGGGGAGCTGGGAGGGAGGGAAGGAGAGGAGTTGGAGGGGAGGGGAGGGAAGGGAGGATGGGGAGGGAAGGAGAGGAGTTGAGGGAGGGGGCGAGAGGAGTTGGAGGGAGGGGGAGGAAGGAGGGATGGGGAGGGAAGGAGGAGTTGAGGAGGGGAGGGAAGGAGAGGGAGTTGAGGGAGGGGAGGGAAGGAGAGGGAGGGGAGGGAAGGTGAGGGAGTTGAGGGAGGGGGAGGGAAGGAGAGATTGGAGGGAGGGAGGGAAGGAGAGGGGAGTTGAGGAGAGGGAGTTGAGGGAGAGGGACAGAGGGAGGGGAGGGAAGGAGAGGGATGGGGGAGGGGAAGGAGGAGGGGAGTTGGAGGGAGGGGGAGGGAAGGAGAGGAGTTGGAGGGAGGGGGTTGAGGTGATGAAAGGAGGGAGGGAGGGAGGAGGAATGAAGGGGGAAGGGTGGAGGGAGGAGGGAGGAGGGGCGCATGAGGTGGGGAGAAGAGCAGGGAGAGGGAGGAGCTGAAGGAAATAGGGGACTGAGGGAGGAAGGGATACCGAGGGAGATAGGGAGATACTGAGAGAGATAAGATGAGTACCAAGGGAGAGAAGCGGGTACTGAGGGAGAGAAGATGAGTACCAAGGGAGAGAAGATGAGTACCAAGGGAGAGAAGATGAGTACCAAGGGAGAGAAGATGAGTACCAAGGGAGAGAAGATGAGTACTGAAGGAGAAAATCAGTACCAAGGGAGAGAAAATCAGTACCAAGGGAGAGAAGGGAGGTACTGAGGGAGAGAGAGGAAGGAGCTGGGGGAGGGGGGGGGGTGATAAAGGGTGTATCGTCACGGTCTGTGGTTCTAGGGAATAAATTTCTTGGGGATTTTATTACTTTTTATCATGTGTTTTGATGATCGAATTTCCTCTTCCCATTTCCTTTGAGTCATTAGTCTGTCTCCCCCTCTTCTCTTACCGTCTCTCTATTCCTTCCTATCTACCCTCTTTATCTTCCTGTCATCTGTCTACTCCGTCTCTCCCCTTTGTTCTCTCTCTCTCTCTCTCTCTCTCTCTCTCTCTCTCTCTCTCTCTCTCAACATAAACAAGATGAAGACAGACAGACACACAGACAGACAGACAGACAGACAGACAGATGATGTTGGTAGTAGTGGTGATGATGGTGATGGTTTTAGTAAGAGTGGTAGTGATGGTAAGGCTGCTGATGATGATGGTGGTAGTAGTAGTAGTAGCAGTAGTAGTAGTAGTAGTAGTAGTAGTAGCGGTGGTAGTACTGATTCCAATAATAGTGGTAGCAATGTGGAGAAGGATCTGAATGAAGCAAACTTGTAAATATAAACCATATTTTCCTCTCCCCCTCTTCTTCTCCTCCCCCTTCTCTTCCTCCTCCTCCTCCCCCTTCTCCTCCTTCTCCACCTCCTCCTTTTCTTCTCCTCCCCCTCTTTATATTATCTCTCTGTCGTAAAGTGTTATGGTGTTGCTTGAAGACTCTCGGGGTGGAGGCTGGGAGTCTCTCATTTAAACTTGCGGTCGCTAGCATCTACCAGCACACGCCACCAATTTGTCTTTGAGGAAAGTCTTTGCGGCACTTGGCTAACATGATTGCGGCGTGATGGTCCTCTTGTTCCTGTTCTCTCTCTCCTCCTCTTCTTCTCTCCTCCTCTTTCTCTTCGTTAGTTCCTTCTTCTTTGCATTCTCATTCTTGTTTTTCTTGCATTTCTCTTTTAACATTCCTCTATATGTCTCTTTTTTATTACTGCCTTTCTCTTTTGTATTTCTCTTTATCTTCATCATCACAGCTTCTTCTTCTTCTTCTTCTTCTTCTTCTTCTTCTTCTTCTTCTTCTTCTTCTTCTTCTTCTTCTTCTTCTTCTTCTTCTTCTTCTTCTTCTTCTTCTTCTTCTTCTTCTTCTTCTTCTTCTTCAACACCACCTATCCCTTCTTCTTCAATCTCCTTTGTCTCTCTCCGTCTTAATCATCATCATCATCTCTCCTCCTCCTTGTTTACTTGTTCACTTGCCGTAGTTTTAAACCATGTAGTCCTCATTTAAACTTGCTGTTGTCGGCATCACTACACGCTACCAATTTGTCTCAGTCCAAGTTTTCACCACTCATGACCTAACCGGATTGCGGCAAGATGGTCTGATTTTCATTCGTATCCTTTACCATCCCATTTTTTTTTCCTTTTTCTGTTCTTCTTTGTCTGATTTTCGTCTTTTTTCATATCCTTTCTCTCTTCTTTTCCTTCTTCTGATTCTCGTGCTTTCTTATCATTTCCCTCTCCTTTTCCATTTGTTCCTCTTTGTCTGATTTTCGTATTTTTCTTATCCTTTCCCTTTTCTTATTCCATCTCCTTTTCCTCTTCTGTTCCTCGTCTTGTATTCTTCTCGTTTCCTTTATCTTCTTTTCCTTTTAGTACTGTTTTCTTCTCTTGTTCTATAATCCTCTTTGTCTTCTCCTATTCTCCTTCCTTCTGCCCTTTCATTGTGCAGTTCTCCGCCTTCCTCACTTGGTGTTTGGTGGCGATAGTTTATGAACATCTGACGTATTTATCACGTAAGTTGAGGCTCTGAGTCGTAACTTTATAATATCTGGTGTATTATCACTTTAGCTGTGGTTTTGAAGCGTAACTTATCAATATCTGGCGTATCATCACTTAAGCTGTGGTTTTGAAGCTTAACTTATCAATATCTGGCTTATTTGTCACTTTAGCTGTGGTTTTAAAGGGTCATCAGCTTCAAGACCTTCACTTAACGCCTCCTCTCTCTCTCTCTTCCCGCAGGACTGTTTTCATCAGCTTCACGCTTCTCTCTCTCTCTCTCCCCGCAGGCCATACATCCATTACTAAACACCACCTCTCTCTCTCTCTTCCCGCAGGACTATTCTCGCCGTCAGACAACAACAACGAGGTGACAAGTGACGGCAACAGCGAGCACAACTCTAGCACGGACGAGGACTCACAGCTTCGTCTGCGGCTTAAGCGAAAACTACAGCGAAACAGAACTTCCTTCACTAATGAACAGATCGACGCCCTAGAGAAAGGTGAGACGAAGTGTGGTGCTTAGGGGAGTAGGGAAGGATGGGGGTGAAGGAGGGGAGGTGGTGAAGGAGGGGAGGTGGAGAGGAGGGGAGGTGGTGAAGGAGGTGAGGTGGAGAGAAGGAAGGTGGTGAAGGAGGGGTGGAAGGAGGGGAGGTGGTGAAGGAGGTGGGAGGTGGAGAGAGGAAGGGAGGTGGTGAAGGAGGGGAGGTAGAAGGAGGGGTGGGTGAAGGAGGGAGGTAGTGAAGGAAGGGAGGTGGTGAAGGAGGGGAGGTAGGAAGGAGGGGAGGTGAAGGAGGGGAGGTAGTGAAGGAGGGGAGGTGGTGGGAAGGAGGGGAGGTAGGAAGGAGGGGAGAAGAAGGGGAGGGGAGGTGGTGAAGGAGGGGAGGTGGAGAGAAGGAGGGGAGGTGGAGAGAAGGAGGGGGAGACAGTGGAAGGTAGAGAAGGGGGAAGATGGTGAAGGGAGGTGGAGAAGGAAAGGTAGAGAGGGGAGGTGGAGAGAAGGAGGGAAGGTAGAGAAGAAGGGAAAGAGAGAAGAAAGGAAGGTAGAAAAGGAGGGTAGGTAGAGAAAAGGTGGGTGGGGTAGAGAAGGGAGGTGGAGACGAGGGAAGGTAGAGAAGGAGGGAGTAATGGATAATAGGAGTGGCTAGTGGATGAAGGGAGAGGGGAGATTAGGATAAAGATGGGATAGAAGTGACTGTGAAACTTATAGGGAGAAAATAGGAAATATAGAGAAACACCTGAGGTCATCTATTAATTAACTATAACAATGAGGTGTTATATTATTGCTATATTGTATTACGCACACACACACACACACACACACACACACACACACACACACACACACACACACACACACACACACACACACACACACACACCTCACCCAAAACACGCACATAAACCCAACACGTACACACCAGCAGCTCACTTCTATTCCAAACACACACGCACACATAACCCACATCACCCACATCACCCACACACCTACACGTCTGGTCTAACTGTGCCTGTGTTCACACTGTCTTACTCTACCTTCCCTGGTGGTGGTGACGGAGTAGAGTTCGAGCGGACTCACTACCCAGATGTGTTCGCCCGGGAACGACTGGCGGAAAAGATTGGACTACCTGAGGCCCGGATACAGGTAGGGGGGAGGCGCAGAGTGTCACCCTTGAGTCAGTGTTACTCTTGAGTCAGTGTTCATCTTGAGTCAGTGTTCATCTTGAGTCAGTGTTCATCTTGAGTCAGTGTAACCCTTGAATCAGTGTAACCCTTGAGTCAGTGTAACCCTTGAGTCAGTGTCACCCTTGAGTCAGTGTTACTCTTGAGTCAGTGTTCATCTTGAGTCAGTGTAACCCATGAATCAGTGTAACCCTTGAGTCAGTGTAACCCTTGAGTCAGTGTCACCCTTGAGTCAGTGTCACCCTTGAGTCAGTGTTCATCTTGAGTCAGTGTTCATCTTGAGTCAGTGTCACCCTTGAGTCAGTGTTACTCTTGAGTCAGTGTTACCCTTGAGTCAGTGTAACCCTTGAGTCAGTGTTCATGTTGAGTCAGTGTAACCCTTGAGTCAGTGTTCATCTTGAGTCAGTGTTCATCTTGAGTCAGTGTTCATCCTTGAGTCAGTGTTACCCTTGAGTCAGTGTTACCCTTGAGTCAGTGTAACCGTTTGAATCAATCGAGTCAACCTTTAGTCAGTGAGAATTAGGGGGGGGGTCAATGTCAGCCAGAATCAGTCAGTGTCAGCTAAAGTCAGTCAGTATCAGCTAGAGTCAGTCAGTGAGAAGAGAAGGACGCTTTAGTGGGTGGAGGATTAGACTGGGCAGTGTATAGTCATTCTTGGTGCTGAGGAAGAATGAGAAGACTAATGTAAACAGAACGTAGATAATAAACCCGAAGAGGGAGACAAGAGGAGAAGGAATAAGGTGTTACTAATGAGGAGTTTAGCTAACGCAGGTATTAGTAGTTGTGATACGCGGGTTAGATTTGGTGTTAGATCAGAGACAATGACAAGGCAAGGTGGGTTAGATTTGGTGTTAGATCAGAGACAATAACAAGGCAAGGTGGGTTAAATTTGGTGTTTGATCTGAAGGAGAGTCTAAGAACGCAAACACAACTCAACAGAGAACCTTCAGGTGTGGTATGAGCTAGTGACGTAGTGTCTGAAGGTGGACTATGGTGAGAGCCGCGTCAGGAGGATGATTGATCGTAGCAACCAAGTCGACGAGGGACAAATACAGGATTCATGACTTACAGATACAGGAATACAGTATTTTAGGATTGTAACAGATTTAGGATACATAAAGTGATATACCCAAGGAGGAAATGGTAAAAAGGTGAGAGAATACACAAGTTAATTTAGTCACTAATAGGAGGAAGAGTAGAGGTTTAAGAAGAATTAATTAATATAGAATAATATAATAACACGACTCATTTATCGGGATAATAACGTGTACTGTAATGTGTAATGATGAATGTATATTTAATGTTACGAGGCGGAAATAATGACACCTTAACAATCAGGGGAGAGACACGGAACAACAACAACAACAACAACAACAACAACATAAAACTCCAATTACCGTAACAAAAACACATACAAGAAAAGGAAGTTGTTAAGGGAGATAAGATCAAACCCTAACTACTCATTACTAACGTCAAAACTTAACTAAATATTCCCAGTAATAATAATCTTTTCCTAAAAAACACAAAAAACAAAACAGTGGATTAGGTTTTTCCACGCCGTTTTATCAGGTCATTTAAGGCCGCCCTAACGTCACTGGTTTAATTTATTGGTATAATTTTCCTTCGGTAATGGATTCTCTCCCCTACATGATTGTGAGGTTTCAGTGTCTCTACCTTTCCTGTGTCTTGGTTAGATTATGTGTCTTGAGGTGTGTGTGTGTGTGTGTGTGTGTGTGTGTGTGTGTGTGTGTGTGTGTGCGTGCGTGTAAGACAGAAGACGTCAGCACTAAAATCAACGCCCTACCGTAGACCTAAGACTGGTAAACTATCTTTCAATCAATTACAACGCGAATTATTTACCATCCTGAGTGACCTAACAAAACAAAAGATTAATTACAAATAAGAAACAAAACAAAACTACAAAAAAAAATACATTACAATATGAATAAAATAATATGAAAAAGATTAAAAACTCACACTTGAAAAAAATAAAAAAATTCGCTTGCAGGCATCAACTACCTGTACACCGATAAACTTGCCATTCGGTCACCAAACGTCAATAACTGGCTGATGGCGTTGTTTGGGGTTATTTTATTTTGACCGGGAACCAAAAAATATTTAATCGAGTAAACGACAAATTTACTGCGTTAAAAATCTGGGTTAAGACCAAAGGGGTTTAGTTGATAAAGTGAAGGATGAGCAGTCATTGGTGGACAAGAATCCCCCCTCTAGAGAAACACATTTACCAGTCAGGTCAGAAGTGGCGGGTACAGTGGTAACTATACGTAGCCGTTTATTTCAATGGTTAAACAAATGCATGCTGTCACCCCTGGCTAGTGTAAAGTTAAACTATATACGATGCGAACGTCAGTGAGTTGCGTCTGTTTGTATGCAAGTATGTGACGCATATACCCGGATATGTGCACGTTAAAATGAGTGTGCTGACGTGCATGTCCCAGTTCATACGTGCGCTACCCAACCGGCCATATACAGACGTAATAGAAGTGTATACATGTGTGCGTGTGCTTGCGTCCCAATACATGTACGCATAATATCGTGTGAATGTGTTTGCACGAGTCTGCGCGTCTCTGAGTACTTGGTGAGTATGCGTGTGGTAGAGTCTCTGTATGTGCGTCTGACTCTGAATATACTAGTTTAAGAGTGGCTAGCGTGGACGACGTGTGGTAGTGGGCATGACGCGTGAGTTGACGTGTGGCTAGCGTGCACGTGCGTGAGTTTGCGTGTGGTTGCGTGTTGGGGCCGGCCTGACGCTGCATCAACGGGGATTTCTTTACCCAACTGTCGGTACAGGTTTGGTTCAGCAACCGGCGAGCCAAGTGGCGGCGGGAGGAGAAGTTGAGGACCCAGCGCCGCAGTGTCGACCAGGTGGGCGTGGGCATGGCTAACACCGCCGCCGCAGCCGCAGCCTCCAGACTACCCCTTCAGTCTGGTTTCAACTCCATGTACCCGTCCATCCCGCAACCCATCGGCACTATGGCAGACTCCTACAGGTAAGATCATCCATATGGCACCCAAGCAGACTCTCACAACACTATGGCAGACTCCTACAGGTAAGGTTACTCACATGGAGGAGGGCATAATGGCTCTCTCATGGCATATTCTTACAGGTAAAGTGAATTGCATGGTGCACGGTCCTCTGGCTCTTTCATGGCTTCTACACGTAAGATCAACTCAGTAACAAGCTAAGTGTCAAAGTCCAGCAAGCATTCCTTTCAGGGAGCATTACTTAACCTCACACGCATCGTTGTCTTAACCTCTTGTAAACACCGTCTTAGCTATGCACCTAAGACCTCTACGGCTTCCAAAAAAACAAACCTTTCCCACTAGAGCGACAAAACACGACATTTTCACAAATATGTTAAGGTAAAACTTCATATAACTTATCCAAATATTCAACCTTTCGATGTAATGTATTATAGTAAAAAAAAAAATTGTCGCCAATACAATCGCTTACCTAGTGTGGTGTTCAGGTGTTCCAATTTAATTCCATTCACCTTTTAAACGTTCAAACAAAGAATTACACTTTGAAGCGGCTTAATTGTTTTACACATGATTCTTATTAGTAAGTTGGTGATTGCGTAATGCACTTTTAACAGTACCATAATAAGAATCCCCTAATACTTTTCATTATTCCTCTCGATTACCCTAACTCATAGTAATAAATCAAGCGTTATATCAGTTTTACCTGAAATATGATAAAATAATTCCTGTAATTCATATTGTCTCATCACCTTAAGATATACAATTCCCTAAATATCTTCATCGCTCTAAACGTGGTATAACAAAATAGACCTGATTGACTCTACCATCAACACGGCCTACCCAAACAGCCTCATACAAGCATATTCATTTGAAGTATTTCCCTTTACATAAAATTACTAATTAAACTAGGCTGTGTGAATGGCGCAGAAACTCGTGCCTACAATTTATCTTGTTAATTAACTATATCAAAGGAGTCAAGAGGTTGTGAGGTGGATGTGTAGCCATGGGTGCCGGCCGTTCCCACACTTGTAGTTAGTCTCTAGTGGATAGATCACAGGGCCCCGCGCCGCGCCCACCCCACGCCTATAAACCACCACTCACCGATCGAATAGGCCTCTGTGCTAATATGCCTCTGTGCTAATAGGCCTCTGTGTTAATAGGCCCCCAACATAACGTGAAACCATTAGGATTATAACCTATTGCAATTGTGGAATCCTACAGTGTTGCGTTGTGTTGTGTTGTGTTGTGGGATAAAACTGTACTACAAGCTGTGGGCTGCTGCGGAGTGACGTGAGGTGCTGAGATTTACGATGATGTGATATTATGGAGCGACTGTGAGGAAGGGTGATGTTACTATGATGTGCCATTACTGCAACAAGAGGGGGCATAGGTAGTGTGTGTGTGTGTGTGTGTGTGTGTGTGTGTGTGTGTGTGTGTGTGTGTGTGTGTGTGTGTGTCCTATTTATATAAGGAGATTTTATTGTAGTCAAGGTCCACAATAATCCTTTACAACCTTCACCTATCATTTAGCCTCCTTCACCTATCATTTAGTTTCCTTCACCTATCCTTTAGCTTCCTTCACCTATCATTTAGCTTCCTTCACCTATCCTTTAGCTTCCTTCACCTATCATTTAGCTTCCTTCACCTATCATTTAGCTTCCTTCACCTATCATTTAGCTTCTTTCACCTATCATTTAGCTTCCTTCACCTATCATTTAGCTTCCTTCACCTATCATTTTCCTT
Organism: Homarus americanus; assembly: GCF_018991925.1. Taxonomy (NCBI): domain Eukaryota; kingdom Metazoa; phylum Arthropoda; class Malacostraca; order Decapoda; family Nephropidae; genus Homarus; species Homarus americanus. The sequence continues at coordinate 11,112,322 of NW_024738300.1, read as the reverse complement.
CACCTATCCTTTAGCTTCCTTCACCTATCATTTAGCTTCCTTCACCTATCATTTAGCTTCCTTCACCTATCATTTAGCTTCTTTCACCTATCATTTAGCTTCCTTCACCTATCATTTAGCTTCCTTCACCTATCATTTAGCCTCCGAGTCCCTCCACAAATATACACTGAAACAAGACCCCAAAGTCAGTATAGATACGACACACTTAATACTGATCCTTCAACCAACAAGGAGACAGTATTGCCGACACTGCACTCGATCGCCTTCACTTCCTCAACTGCAAAGGTCTTTTTACACATGAGTAAACTGGAAGTACCCCGGGGCACGAACTAGCATCCCTTAGAACTGCAGACGAGCGAAGTATCCATTCAGCCACTCTAAACCTACAGACGCACAAACTAATTTCCACGACACACACACAGACTCTAATACAGCATTTACGACACAACCACTGATTAAATGCAGCTGGAGGGGTGAGAGGGGGGTGTTGGGGAGTAGGGGGACAGGAAGGGGAAGGAGGGATATTTACCATTAACCCCTCTCTTTTCACCTCCATTCCCCATCCTGGTATACCCCCTACATCCCCACTTGGCATCAACCCCCACCACCATCTCAGCCCCCACCACCACACACAGCCCCCCACCCTCACCACAGCCCCCCACCACCCCTCCCCCGGACATTAGACCCTCCCTAACCCCTCCTTGCAACATCTTCCTCCACCTCCTCAAACTTCCACCCCTTCCCCCACCTGTAACTTGTCTCCCCCTCCTCTCCCCTCCTCCCCCTACAATTTCCGCAGTACAAACGGTAACAACAGTTGTGTCTTAACTCTTCAACAGTCCTCGAGGCTGATCTAAAAACACCGTTACCAACAGTAGTACCCATCCCTCCACCAGCCAACACCATCAACTACCACCATCAATCACCATCAATCACCATCCCCATCCCGTTGTTTTTTTGTTATTTTATTCATTGCACACTCAACATATATTAAAATGTTGAATAATGAGAGAGAGAGAGACTGGGGGTAAGTTGGTAACGCTGTCGACATAAACTTTCAATAGCTTTGGAAAGGAAGTTTGACGAGAGAGATAATTAGACTTGATGTTAGGAGAGTCGTTGGCAGCCACTCAAACATATGTCACCACCAGGCACCTCACGGCACTCACACAAACACACATACACTGATACACATACAGATTACACAGACACACAGATGCACAAACACACACACAAAAATACACACATAGATACACAGACAGATACACACACAGATACACACACACACACAGATATATACACACACACACACACACACACACGTAGATATACACTCCCGGCTGTGGCATATACACGTCAACAGACAGACACATACATATATCGAGATACACACAATCACATACACGCACATGTACGTCTACAGGACTTTAATTTTCGTTCTCTGAGACACATACATAAGCACACAAGTTACACATATACTTACAGACATACACATGATTCAAACACTTACACCAACACTAGTACACAGACACACGTGTACAAACTCCCACACTAAGTCACAAACTGTTATACAATATACGTGTACACCTGTTATAGAAACTTGTACACAAACATTTGTATAGATGCAAATTTTATAGACAGTTGTAGTCAAACACACACACACACACACACACACACACACACACACACACACACACACACACACACACACAGGCACTGGCTAAATGTAGTAGTAGTAGTAGTAGTAGTAGTAGTAGTAGTAGTAGTAGTAGTAGTAGTAGTAGTAGTAGTAGTAGTAGTAGTATGACAAATTTACCTTCAAATATCAATAATTATAATTGGATATGATTTAGTAGGGTGATCTACATTGTTCGGTAGTCGACGCGCTTAACGTAAAGCTGCCGGTGTAACTGTGTAATAATGATAGGTGATAAACGAGTGTGTTTAACAGGGCATAAGAAGACGCAGCAACTAACAAGGAAGTGGAGGGAAGGGAAGAGTGAGGGTGGGGCGGGGAGGGAAGGGTGAGGGAGGGAAGGGTGAGGGAGGGAAGGGTGAGGGAGGAAGGGTGGGAGGGAAGAGGGTGGGTGGGGAAGAGGTGGGAGGGAAGGGTGAGGGAGGGAAGGGGTGGGAGGGGGAAGGTTTGAGAGAGGGAAGGGGTGGGGAGGGGAAGGTTTGAGGGAGGGAAGGGGTGTTGAGGGAAGGTGAGGGGAGGAGGGAAGAGACGATGGAAAAGCGACAGGAGGCATTTAGTGGAGTGAGGGGGAGACCTCGGTCGGTGGAGGGAGAGAAGAAGGGGAGGAGGAAGGAATCGGTGGAGAAGGGTAGGGGGGCTGGGAGTCGGTGGAGCGAGGAGATAAGGTGAGGTGAGAGCAATCAAGAGTAATGGGTGGACTGCTCCCAGCCAGCCTCTTGAACTGTAGGGTCAACATCCCCGAGTGGTCCTCATCCTCCCTCTTCCTCTCCGACACCCCCTCCTCACTCTTCTCTCCTTTATCAATAATATATTTCTCACCAATGACCATCCTACGCCAGATATATTCTTTTTTTTCCAATGGTAAGTCGACTCATACCTGTGTCATAATGTACTGTACCGTCAGCACTTTAAACACACACACACACACACACACACACACACACACACACACACACACACACACACACACACACACACACAATAACGCAATTTACGGAGAAAGAATAAGAGAACAGCAGAAACAAGTATGAAACAAGAGAAAGATAACAGGGTTCAGATCAGGTCACACGTACACAGGGACTAACACTTACATACACTCGGATACACACCTACACTCGTTCACAGACGTACACAAAACAGAAACAAAGAGAAGTCAAGTAGTGGAAGAGAAAAGAAGCCAACAATTATGTGTGTGTGTGAGAGAGAGAGAGAGAGAGAGAGAGAGAGAGAGAGAGAGAGAGAGAGAGAGAGGAGGTGTAGGAGGGCCAATTAAGTGTTCACCTAACCCCTCCACTATTAGGCGCTAATAATCGCCGTCGTCAGTATCGATCCCGGGATGAATGGCGTTTACTGAGACAACGACTGTGAGGAGGAGGTGAGGGCCCAGACACGATAAGTGGGTGGCCCGGGTCGCTCTTCTGTCTCCTCCACCTGGCCCGGGCCGATCTCCTCCCTCCTCCACCTGGCCCGGGCCGACCTCCTCCCTCCTCCACCTATTGTGTCCCCTCGTCCACATAGGCCGAGCCACCGTACCAACTCCATCTACTATGGTCTGACCAGCACACTACCATCCCTATCTTGGCCTAAAATACCCAACACCTGCCCCACCCACCCACCACCACCTGGCCCCACCCATCCACCACCACCAGGCCCAACCCATCCACCACCAGCCCCACCCATCCACCCCACCACCTGGCCCCACTCCATCCACCCCACCACCTGTTTCCACCCATCCACCACCACCTGGCCCACCCATCCACCACACCACCTGCCCCACCCATCCACCACCACCTGGCCCAACCCATCCACCACCTGGCCCCCACCCATCCACCACCACCTGGCCTCACCCATCCACCCCACCACCTGTTTCCCACCCACCCAACACCTGGGCTCCCCACCCATCCACCACCACCTGCCCCACCCATCCCCCACCTGGCCCATCCATCCACCACCACCTGCCCCACCCATCCACCACCACCTGGCCCAACGATCCACCACCACCTGGCCCCCACCCATTCACTCACCACCTGGCCTAACCCATCCACCACCTGGCCCCCACCCATCCACCACCATCTGGCCTCACCCATCCACCCCACCACACCTGTTTCACCCATCCAACACTCCGTCTCCCCACTCCATCCACCACCACCTGGCCCACCCATCCACCACCACCCGCCCCACCCATCCACCACCAATTGGCTCCACCCACCACCACCACCCGTCTAACCCATCCACCACCTGACCCCACCCATCCACCACCACACCTGCCCCACCCATCCACCACACCACCTGCCCCACTCCATCCACCACCACCCGGGCCATTCAACCCATCCACCCATCACCCGCCCCACCCATCCACCACCACCTGGCCCAACCCATCCACCCATCACCAACCCACCCATCCACCCCACCACCTAACCCACCCATCCAATCTCACCACCTGTTTCCCCAATTCCACCCAACACCTGCTCCACCCATCCACCACCACCCAACCCACCCATCCACCCACCACCTAACTCCACCCATCCATCCACCCCACCACCCAACCCACCCATCCACCCCACCACCTAACCCACCCATCCACCCACCACCCACCTGATCCCACCTAATTAAACTATTGTCATTCTATTACCCTGTCATTCCTGCTACCAACCAATCATTCCCACCCCCGCCCCCCCACCATTCCCTCGTCTTCTCTCTATATTGTAATCACATCGTCAGCTCCTTCCCTGCCATTGACTTCTCCAGACGAACGACACTTTCCTCTGGTTTATTGCTCACTTCAGTCTCTCCTCCCTCACCCTCCCCTCACTCTCCCCTCACTCTCCCTTCTTCCCTCACGATTAACCTCCCACTCACCTCCCCTCACCCTCTTCTCTCCTCACACCCCTCTCTCCCCTCTTCTTCCCTCACGCTTAACCTCTCACTCTCTTCCCCTCACCTCCCACCTCCCCCTTTCACCTTTCACCGCTCTTCACCTCTCGCCCCTCACTTCCTCCCCCTCACCGCTCTTCACCTCTCGCCCCTCACTTCCTCCCCCTCACGCTCACTAATACCTGACATTTGTATAAGTGCTCAAACTACATCAATATTAGCATTTGTTATGGGTGGGCTATGGGAGGTCGCGTGTGTGGGTGTGTGTGTGTGTGTGTGTGTGTGTGTGTGTGTGTGTGTGTGTGTGTGTGTGTGTGTGCGTGCGTGTGTGTGATCTTGAGTAATTTAAATAAGGTTAGGTCACTGGCTGCGTTAAGCCGTAATTTAAAAAAAGTTCCTCAAGCAAGAAATACATTATCAGTCAAGTCAGGAAAGGCGAGCACTGAGCAGAATGATTCCAGCTTCTCGAAATTTTCCGTATGATTGTTTTCGGTTATTACGTCTTCTATTAAATGACCCTAAATTAAAAAATAAAATAAAAATATATACACAAAAACTGATTTAAATTCCCTGTACCCCAACATAAAACACAAAAGATTATGTTAACAAACTTCTATGGTGCGTTTGGCAGTATGGAAGACAACACGAGTGATTGGTGAAGCTGTAGCGTGTAAACAATGACGTCATGAGTGATTGGTAAAGCTGTAGCGTGTAAACAATGACGTCATGAGGATTAAACCTGTAGCGTGTAAACAATGACGTCATGAATGATTGGTGAAGCTGTAGCGTGTAAACAATGACGTCATGAGTGATTGGTAAAGCTGTAGCGTGTAAACAATGACGTCATGCCAAAACACGTGACTGACGCTTAATAAAGTGACGTCATTAATACCCGCTGTAGTGCACAATATTTACCCATACGAAATAAGTCACACAATGAGCACCACACAATGAGCACCACACAATATTAGCACCACACAATATCGGCACCAGTCTTTATCATCACCTTACCTGGCCGCTAACTAGTAAACAAGGTTGGTTAATTGCTTACCTCTGTCCTGCCTCCTTCACTCCCGCCTCCATCGTTTAACTAAATATTCACCATTAACTTCACATTTCCGTCACTCTTACACATCTAAGTCACTGTTCATGATATAGTACACCTTGTGAATCGGTTATAGTCCACATAACACTCGTAATGTATCTATAATCGGTAATTATGTCCCGGAACAAAGCGTCGTCCAGTTTACAGTCCAAGCGCCATTATTACGCCACACCAAAATAAAACCTAAAAGATCAACAAAGAAAAAAATATTCAATAAATTATTCATAATGACTTTTATTTCTCAGTTTGACTTATGATTTTATAATATATTTAATTTTATCAGCTTCTAAATTTCTTAATAGCGTTCACTAAGCTGTATTTATGTCGAAAATAACGAATTTATAAATGACGCTAATTGTGGTATCGTCTTTTTAGGATATAATTTAAAAATTTCCCATAGTTCCAATTACGATATATATTTCTTTGATGTTAATTTTGCACAATTATACCAGTAAAACACTGATCTCTATAATAACATGATAACAGATACATCCAGTTATTATAGAGTTAATTCACATAAGTTATAGGCTGAGTTATGTACTGGAAATTATATACACAGTTTATACATGAAGCAAGTCTAGAATTCTGATAAATACTCTTCCATATATACTTTTAAACCGAGTTAATATTATGCCCGTGGGAATATATGTCTTTATAACTCATTGGTAAAATTAACCAGGTATAAACAACGAACACTAGACTGAATATAAAGAAAAATTAGACGCGAGAAAGATAAGAAATTGACATATTTTTATCTGCAATGGAGAATTAACCCGCGTCAGAACAACTCGAGAATGAAGGTGAGTTTAGACATTTTATTACATCTTACATATTAGAATTATTTTAGTCTTGTGGGTTTTTGGGTTTTACGGGAATAATTTTGTGTGATTTTATTTCCTAGGATATTGTTATTAGTTTAATTTTGTCCATTTCGGGTTTTGTCCAGTACGCACGCCCCCGCCTCCCCCACCCCCGCCCACGCCCCCGCCTCCCCACCCCCCGCCCACGCCCCCGCCCCCCCACCCCCCCCGATCCACACTGAATACTACATCAGCCTTGGGATAATCACACAAATAAACATACAACACAGCAATAACGTGAAGAATAAAGAATGTTGATAATTAGTATGGAAGAGAGGGAGGGAAGAAGGAAGGAGGGAGGGAGGGAAGGAGGAGGGAGGGTAGGAGGGAGGGAGGGAAGGAGGGGAGGGAGGTACTACTCACACTCAACGACCCCTGCCTGTCAGAGGTCACGTGGCCGGGATTATGACGATATGAACATCCACGACCCACCCCCCCCATCTCTCCTCCCTCCCTACCCCCCCCCATCTCTCCCTCCCTCCCCCCACCTCTCTACCTCCATCTCCCCCGTCTTTCTTCTTCCCCCTCTCCCTTCTTCCTCCCCCTTCCCTCCACTCCTTCCTTACCTCCCCTCCCCAGAACCAACGACCCCAGACAATACAGTAGACCCCAGACCGAGTAGGCATCGTCTAACAGACCCCAGATAGACCCCAAGTCCCAACAGACCCCAAGTCCCAATAGACCCCAGACCGAGTAGGCATCAGTCCCAATAGACCCCAAGTCCCAATAGACCCCAAGTCCCAATAGACCCCAGAGCTAATAGGCCTCCTCTATAACCATCAGGAAATAAACCCATTGGTCACACACGCCCAGTTTATCACGCCCGTGTTTAATTACCTAAGTCGGGTAGTTAACTCTTTTTTGCTAGCTGTTATTTATTGCTATTTGTTGTTACTATTTTATTTTATATTTTCTATAATGTAGTTTAAAGGCGAATTCTGGGTTTGTTAGTATGAGGTTGAGATGGTTAGGGGGGTAAGAATTCTCTCTCTCTCTCTCTCTCTCTCTCTCTCTCTGGGCAGTGATCCGGTTAAGGCCTCAGTTCTCTCTCTCTCTCGAGGTAGCGATCCGGTTAAAGCCTCAGTTCTCTCTCTTTCTCCTGGCAGTGATCCGGTTAAAGCCTCAGTTCTCTCTCTCTCTCTCCCTGGGCAGTGATCCGGTTAAAGCCTCAGTTCTCTCTCTCTCTTTCTCCTGGCAGTGATCCGGTTAAAGCCTCAGTTCTCAGGAGCACCAGTGAGTGCCGATAATACGACGGGTAATTGCTCGTTCGGGTGTAACAACCTCATCTCGAGTCACGTGACCTGGATTACCTCAAGTGATTGGTTGACGCGTCACTCTCGGTCCTCTTATTGGCTGAGAGAATAATGCGTTGCGCTTTTGTTTTTATGACTACGGGACTCTCCTTGTTAATATTCTCAGCATCTGTCTCTGTTTTAGCTTCTACTCATCGTCTTTGGTTTCATTCGTCTATACTTTTCCGCGCATTTATTTTAATGTAGTAGTAGTAGTAGTTGTTGTTGTTGTTGTCGTAGAAGTAGTAGTAGTAGTAGAAATATTTAACCACTTTTATCTTCTATTGACAGGTAAGTTATTATTATTATTATTATTATTATTATTATTATTATTATACATTAATAAATTACGGTTTACATAATATTTCTCAATTATCCTTTTGCTGGTGACTATGTTGCCTTTCTTAAGTAACAACTATATTAAATTAACGTACGTATGTGTGTCAATCCACTAACGTCCATGTGTGTGTTTGTCCTACCTACAGCATGTCCGGGTCGCTAAGCTCCATGGGTGGGTCGTGCCTACAGCAGAGGGACGCCGCCTCCGCCTATCCCTACATGTTCCACGACCCTCTCTCCTCCCTCTCCTCCTCCTACCAGCGCTCCTCCTCCCAGCTGGCCTCCTGCGGTAACACGGCGTCGCAGGTCGCAGTCTCCTCCTTCAACGCCGCCAGCCACGCGGCGGCCGCCTCCTACGCTGCCGTAGCCACCTCTTCCGCAGGCGGCACGGGAACAGGTGAGTGTCGTGCTTAATGAGTACTGTTCTGTGTGTTGTCTGATGGTGTCCCCGTGTTGTGTTGTTGACTAGGAATGTTATACAGGTACACTACAGGTACAGGTACACTCCAAATACCGGTACCATTTCTCACTCGTCTACAATTTTTCCTGGCATATTAACTAACATATAAAGTGTCAACCCATATGTTCTTGTAACACACACACACACACACACACACACACACACACACACACGAAAAAAGTGACAAATATAATCACCCCAAAAAACCCAAGAGACGTAGTTAAAAAAATGTCCCTCATGGCCGAGAAAGAGCGTCAGTGTGTGTGTGTCGGTCCAGAGTGTGTGTGTGTGTGTGTGTGTGCGGTCCAGTGTGTGTGTGTGTGTGTGTGTGTGTCGGTCCAGTGTGTGTGTGTGTGTCGGTCCAGTGTGTGTGTGTGTGTGTGTGTGTGTAGAGGCTGAGCGAGTTTGAACGAGACCGCATAGAAAATTACTACAAGGAGAATATATGAAATATAAATACTACCACTCACCGACATTTCAATTCTAACTTAACCCAAAACAGCGGTAGTTTTACAGATTTTATTTTTTATTTACCACCAAATTATCTGTGAAACGACCCTGACTCAGAGGGAGGAGGAGGAGGAGGGGAGGTAGGGGGAGGGGAGGGGAGTTCAGGATGTTTGTAAAAGTTTTGAGTTTTGAGGTTAGTTGAAAAAATATAATCTTTAGCATTTTATATATATATATACTGTATGTATGTATGTATGTATGTATGTATGTATGTATGTATGTCAAGTTTATATACACGCGGACTTCCATTTACAATGCCTGACTAGTGAGGTATTGTGTATGTATATATGTACTCAGGAAGTTGTTTACAAATATATCATATACAAACGTTTTTACTTTTTTACAATGATATTCCCATTGAAGAGTATTGTAAAAACTTGGCCACTGTAAATACGTAAAACACAATAACTAATTTTCTTATATACGGGAAGGTGTTTACAAAATACACTATGTAAATGTGTCATATTTTTTTACAATGGTTAGGTTAGGTTAGGCTAATGGTCCACATTGTAAAAAACTTAAGTCGATGTAAAACTTTATCTCTAGTTTTGTATCCGGGAAACTGTTTACAAAATACAGTGCGTTAAATACTACCGAACAGGGAGGTACTACCGCCTGGGAAGATATTGGAAGCATAACGTATTGTCTAATGGTAGACCCTGCTGCCATATGTGATCAAGTCCCAGGTTGCTGATCTGACTTTCTGCCTCATTTACACACAATTGCAGGGTCTCATTTTTTTCTCTTACTTTGACAACACAACATACATATATTGTTTCCCACTCTTGATTTTTTTTCGTATTTATTTATGGCTATTATTATTATTATTATTATTATTATTATTATTATTATTATTATTATTATTGTTATATTATTATTATTACATTATTATTATTTTTATTATTATTATTATTATTATTATTATTATTATTATTATTATTATTATTATTATTATTATTATTATTATTATTATATTTCCCCCACCCCCCTCCCGGCCCTGACACACAAGATTAGACACCCCAGCTTATTTTAACTGGTGATTAAGCACCTTTACGCCACCTGAGGTTCTTGTGTAGGTTAGGTTAGGTTAGATTAGGTCAAAATTAGATTAGCATTAGTGTGGTTAATCTCCAGGTGAAATAAACTGGCGGGGTGTGTAATCCTCAGGTGATCCATTCCGTCAAGACAAACCAAATGACTAACAGACAGAAATATAAACTGAACCGTAATATCCCAACATTAGCGCGGCAATGTGCATATTGACACAGTATTAGGCCACTCTTGCTCTCACCTCTCTCTCTCTCTCTCTCTCTGTCTCTCTCTTTCTCTCTCTCTGTCTTGGCTGCCTTCATCATTTAAATGGTTCCCGAGATACAGACGGCGCCTTAATTGTTACTTGGTGGAACAGCTGATTTGTGGTGACGTGTGGGAGATATTGTGAACAGATGAGAAACTTTCATTACCGTAGATACTGTCAATACCGTAGAAAGAGAGAGAGACTGTCAATACCGTAGAGAGAGAGAGACTGCCAATACCGTAGAGAGAGAGAGACTGTCAATACCGTAGAGATATACTGTTAATACCGAGTGAAAATGTATCAGAGAGAGAGTCACACTGAACTCACATACATTCAAATCTAACCTAATTTCTCCTCAATACATCTCGAGACTCTTATGTGGGATTCGATTCTATGACTCAGAAAGGATTATAATGCTACGTGTCCATCCTTTACGCTTATATATTTTCTAATCTATGGGAATCTTTCTTTATTAATTCTGATAACTATTTATATCAGATACGAGGGTAAATTTGTCTTCATATTTGGGAATTTATTAGTTTTAGTATTGTATTTAAAAAGGTTCTAAAACTAACAAGAGACATCAGGGTAAAGTTAATAAGAGAATGATAAAATCGTTAACATGAGAAACAGAATGCTAACCTCGAAACATCTGTGACTGAGGGAATGCCAGTATAAGTTTTAAATAAATTCTAGATATCCCGTAAATGTCAACAAGATGTATGTGTAGATCCGCTGCTGACGTAGATGATATTAATAAACTGACTTTTAACATGTAGATGGCGTCAGAAGCAACACTTAGAGTATTTACCAACAGTCAGGGAGTGCATCACGGGAGGAACAACCAATACTGAATGTCGTATCGAGTGTATAACCAAATCCCATCGAACCTAGGCTAAAAAAAAAAAAACGGGGTGTATTTGGGTTTAAAAACATGGGCTGGTGAGATTTTGTCCATTTTTATTTTAGTGATGGGATTTCGTCCGTACATGGAGCGTGCCACAGGCGGGGGAGGCAGCTTCCCACGGGCCGAGCTGACGGACACACACCCTCACTCACCTCCAGCTGGTTTCCGGGCGACTGGGCTCGGCAAACACCCGTCGACTTGCACAATTAGCGGTGGGTCGATTCCTCGCGCTGATTCCCCGTGCTAAGTTCCAAGTGGCGCCTCGATCCCTTCTCCGTGTTGCTAAATCGGTTTCGTTTACAACTTTCCAAGACACTGCACATTTATACCCCGGTCTCTTGTAAAGGATCTGAATGACTTAGTGTTGTGGTGTCGTGTGAAGGCTCTGTATGAATGGTGTTTGTTGAGAGTTTATTTGGAAGTTGTTCTAATTTCACGTTGATTTTTGTTATGAAATCGTGTAAAAAAAATCGATTATTTCATAGAAAGTTTTGAACGTAGATGGGTGGTCTTCTGTGTTTGGTTTACTAACGTATCAGAAACTCTAAAATTTGATACGACTTTTCTGATTGGTTCATAGCTAGACATAATCAATACTGCTGCTATTATTATTATTATTATTATTATTATTATTATTATTATTATATGGTTCTAGTAGTATTCAATATAACAATAGAATAGTTCCTTTGTATACAAACTCGAGGACTTGAAGAGTTACACCACAAGTTTGAATGTGTTAAGTGACATATCAACAATGTATCGAGTTATGATAGGGTGTAAACAGTGATAGGTGTAGCTGGGTGTAGTCAACAACATGATAGGGTGTATATTTGATTCTTGTAAGGTGTATAGAGGTGACTAATAGGGTGTAATTTGGGAGTGATGTGTGTGTAGTTGGGTGTAGCAGAGAACGTGATAGGATGTTGAGTGTAAGTGTAGGAGACAGGGTGTTAGGCTACGGTGTTGATGATAGTTGGTTACACTTAATAATGAGCTGGAGACGGTGATAGTGGTGGTAGAGTGGTGATAGTGGTGGTTGAGTGGTGATAGTGTTGGTGGTGGAGTGGTGATAGTGGTGGTAGAGGAGTGGTGATAGTGGTGGTAGAGTGGTGATAGAGTGGTGATAGTGGTGGTAGAGTGGTGGTAGAGCAGTGGTGGTGAAGTGGTGATAGTGGTGGTAGATAGTGGTGGTGGTGGTAGGGTGGTAGAGTGGTGATAGTGGTGGTAGAGTGGTGATAGTGGTGGTAGAGTGGTGATAGTGGTTGGTAGAGTGGCGATAGTGGTGGTAGAGTGGTAGATAGTGGTGGTGGTGGTGATAGTGGTGAGATGATGTGAAATAGTGGTGAGAGAGATAGTGGTAAGAGTGAGAGAGATAATGGTAAGAGTGAGAGAGATAATGGTAAGAGGGGTGGAGGGGTGAGGAACAAATGCAGGTTGGGGTGGGAAGTGTGAAGATGGTGGTGGTGATATGGTGGGGGCTAAAAGGGGGGGAGGAGGGGAGACAAAGGTGTGGTGGCCCAGGGGAGGGAGGGGGGAGGGGGAGGGAAGGAGGGATGAAAGAAGGGAAGGGGAGGGAGAGAAGGAAAGCGTGTATGAACCAGGAATAAAAAAAAATTCAAAGGTTACTACGATAAATTTTCCTCCTAAGTAAAGATGTAAGAATGTACCTAACTGATTAACTTAAGATATAGTCTCAGTACACTTTCGATGTCATTTTTTTTTTGGGGGGGGGAGGAGGGGGTTAGTATTCAAGTGTTAAATACGTTCTTACATATCAAATTAAGATGGAAATTTAACTTACGACCTTTTTAGAATACAAGACTATATAGATCAGTTTCTCATAGGTTGTTAACAGTCAGAGAACATTAACTGGTGACTGTAGGTTAGTGTGTGTCAGACTGAACACAACACAACACAACACGTATAGCGCCAGCCTACAGTTCACTATTACCGGGTTTTTACACTAAACTAACATTTCAACCTTTATATTGATTCTAAGTATTGTAAACATTCCCTTTATCAGTGTTTACACATTCTTATAACTGTCCACAAGCTTATCATTGCTTACATGCTTGTTATTATTGTTTGCAAACTTGTAATTGTTCAGTGTTTTTTATTGTTTGCTGGGTAATGATTGTTTACAGGCTTATTACGTCAGCTAAGACACTAACTAACCCATGTCTTCTTCTCTTCTTCCCACAGGCTTAATATCAGCGGGTGTGTCAGTGCCAGTCCAGATCCCCAGCCAGACCCCTGATCTGAGCGCCGCCAACTATTGGCCGAGGCTCCAGTGATGGTCTCTGATGCGTGAGCCGGATCTCTCGGCCTCGCAGTACTCACAAGTCTAAGGGCCTCACCACCACCACCACCACCGTCACCACCACCACCGTCACCACCGCCGTCACCACCGTCATCTAATACGACTGAGGTTCGAGTGGCTGTTTTTTTTTGTCTTCTTGTGTGGTTCACCTGCCCTCAGGGTGTGGTTTATCAACGGGGGAGGTGTGGCTTACTCAAGGGGGTGTGATTTACCCAATGGGGTGTGGCCTACTCCAAGTGGTGTGGCTTATTAATAGAGTGTGGCTTACCCATAGCGTACGGCTTTACCCACAGGCTGTAAAACTTACTCAAGAGGTGTGGCTTACCCATGGAGGTTGTGGCCTATTCAAAAGTTGTGGCTTACCCATGGGGGTGAGCCTTCACCCATGAGGCGTGACCTTAGTGATAGTTCCTCTTCAGACATAACGAAGAACGGGCGTACTATCACGGCGACTTTCCACGAGATAATGTCAACATTGTGCACATATGATTCTGATTTTGTACGGCTGTCCCGGCTCTGGGCTGACATTATGGTGGCATCGTGGAAGTTTTCGGACGTGTTATTGATACAAAACTTATGTTGTAGTGAGGAGACCTTTTGTAAAGCTCTTTGTTCCCGGTAGAAGAGGACACAACTGTGCTGGGTTTTCTGACCAACTTGTGCAATCTGCGCTGATACTCCTGCCAATGTTCTTTTTTTTCCCAAGTTTTTAAAGCGCAAGGTGATAAGTTTTTTTGACGGATGAATGACACAAAGAAACCCCCAGTTAGGTACAAAATGACGATACCAGTTGTAACCAAAATAATATTAACTATAATGCATGCTGTCATGTACATTGGTATTTGAAAGGTAAAAGATTACGAAGATACCCATAGCTTAGGATTAATCTTTAGTTACATAAGTTGCTGTTGCTTCTGACTGCGGCCAACAGCATCCCCGAGTCAGAGAAAACAGAATTTAGTCACAGAAAACGGGATGCTGTAGCCGAGCACTGCGAGACGGGTGTTGTCAACTGTCTCTGCTTTTCACAGTGATGGGCGGCAGCGGATGGCCTCTTGACACCTATTTATTACTGTATAAAGGTGTGTAAACTGTGTATAGTGTAGTAGACTGTGTAGTTTAGTTATCATACTCATGCGTATACACAACACAACCTTCCCTCCCTCCCTCCCTCACAACAACAACATTCTCCTCCCTCCCTCACCACAACAACCTTCCCTCCCTCCCTCCCTCACAACAACATTCTCCTCCCTCCCTCACCACAACAACATTCTCCTCCCTCCCTCCCTCACAACATTCTCCTCTCTCCCCCGCGGTTTAAATAGTTTCACCTCGACATTTCTTTCCCAGATTCCAAATCCATAAATTTGTTTTCCAGGAACAACTCTCTTTCTCCTCAAGGCACTTAATGAGTTAAGAAACTTCTAATCACTAGATTTTTGCCGAGTATTATAACGAGTGGCAGCATTACGGTGGCAGTGAGCCTTATAATACAAGCTATTAACGCGGTCCTACCAGACCCCCCGTCAAGAGCTGCCCACGATTGATATCACTGCACTTATGACAAATTCAATCTGATCAGATATCAGACTTGGTTTCACCTGAATAGCGCCGCATTTCACGAACTAATTTCCCATAAAATTAGCGACAAAAGACTTCATTCTGAGCGCATGGTGGGAATTTTACAGCGTATTGCCATGTTCAGTGTGCTCAGTGTAGCGGGAGGGGCTGCGGTGGCGCGCTCAATGGCTGTCACTTGCAGAATGGCAGCGCGGGCCCGGCCGACTGTTTACGCTGAAAACACCCCATGATCACGTCTTTTCCTCCGCCCTTAATTGATTGGTGTTATGTGAATGGCTTACTCAATTTTATTTTGCACAGACGAAAGACCGACTTAAATAGGATCCTTTGTAATGCTCTGCGAAATTGTGAATATATTTTTTTTTAAATGATAAAATTTTAGGTTGTGATATGAAGAAAAAAATGTCGACCCTTCCGCGGTATGTGCTGATAAAAGCGACGTAATTACTAAACTGAGATACTAGAAAGCTATAAAAATGCCAGTCTTATTTAATTTTTATACTGTTCTGTTTATTGTGTTGTAAATTGTATTATAGTGAATGTTACACTTCAGATATGCCAGTACAGTAGCTTTCTGTAATATCCCACTGACTGTAATGTCTTTGTGATTATTTTTGTAAACCACATGATTATCACACTGTAATTGTATGTATATAATTCAAATCAATCACGCAGTCATCATCATAGAAAGTAGCCGAGAGAATTCTTCATACAGTTAATGGTAATATATCTGTTACACACATATTATACACTTGCATAGTGAAAGGAAAAAAAATAATTGATAGAGTAAGTGGCCTCAGCCGATTGTTTATACCAAAGAGACGCCACTTTCCTCCCTCTTGCTCTCCACAGCATCTGTCTTCACTTATAGACGCGACCCAAAATATCTAACTTAAAATAATTTGGGGCAGCTGTTAACATACTTTACACACACACACACTTATAATCTCTAAATTATTATAACATATTAACCTTATCATAAGATGGATTTTCTTGATTTTTTCTCGATGCTGGCGACTCTATATATTTTTTTACCCCGGGAAAAAAATGTTAGCTGATATTTGAGGGAGAAATGTCGTATGTTGCTTCAAATACCAAACAAAGTCCTCATATTTTATTCATTTGAACATCAAAATTATCATAAATTACTCTGACCATCAATAGAAATTTATGTATGGAATCGGTACGTTTTATATATTCATTTGTCATGAATGACTATATTCATCTTATTGAAAATATAGTCTCGTTAATAATGTGGACGGCTAATTAAATGTTATGACATCAATGTTGTGGCATCAATGTTATGGCGTCAATGTTATGACGCTACAACTCACGTCAATCTACAATAAAACCTTCACTCGCTGTCACCTTTATATATAACGTTAACTTGGTCATAACACTCAACACTTACAGTCAGTCACCTACGTATTTTCGCCATCAGTTTCGCATTATTTACAATTGCCATCTAGCTAAAGCTACCGGCCTCTAAAAGACATCGCTTTAACAGGGTTTTACTGTTTTACATTTTTAGAATTGAAAGTAACAAAAGTGATGTTGGTAGCGAGGACAGTGGGATGAGCTAAATTGTGTTTCTAAAATAATTTAACCTTTTCAGATATGCAGTAAACAGAGGCTATATTTTAAAAGATATATATTTAAAAGTATAGTAAACTATTTTTGAGTATATGGGAAAGTAATTTTTACGTAATAGAAACTGCACAATGAAAAAAAAAAGAAATATTAAACGCACATATTACAATCCTTAATTATTTTTTTCGTCGCTTTGATCACTAAACTGTTATCCAGAACAACAAATAACGCTGTCAATTAATCTTAATTCCTGTTGTGTGGTCAAGGCATTTAATACAGAATTTGGGTTTACTAAATTAAATGCATATCACTGGAGATTAAACGCTGAGAATTAATTATAAAATCATTTTAAAATTAGTTATTTATCATAAGAGAAAATTGCGGCAACACGAAACACAACAACAGCTGCCCCAAACACCAGAATTTTTTACCCAGGTTATGATTTTAGGACCATTTTATAACATTATCATGTGAACTATGATATACTCTGTTTTTCCCGCCACCCGCCAGTCATGTTGTGTGTAGTGGTTATTGTAAGATATATGAAATATAATGAAACCTCGACATATGCACTTTTATTGTAACCCTGGGTGTTTCATCACTTATTTATAATCTACATGTTTATTAAATAGCTTTGTAATGGTGTAAGAATTTACTATATATGTAAAAATGATGAGGCTAAGCAGCAAGCGAGAAAAGGCTTGTTTAAAAGACAAGGTGAGACTATTGCAGCTCACTCTCGTGGTAGGGGAGTGAACTACCTGAGCCAGGGTTCAAGTACACGCTCATAGAGGGCGGTAATATCCTTGTCATAAAACGGCTCTCCATGCTTTTCATAAATGGTATAATCCTAAGTGCACCCCAAGTAAAATTCTTATTTTAAACTCGCTTATTCATGTTTTCTTCCATGTAAATTTAACATAAATCTTAATTATTTTAGTAAATAATGAAAATATTATGAGGTTGAATATTTATTATGTCATAGCGTCTCACCAACACGTCCTTCCTCCCCCATCTTTCCACCACCCCGAGTCTTTGGCTCATCTTCCTTCCCCTACTTCTGTATTGATTATTTTAGGGTCCGCCCGCTTTGTTTGACTAGTTATGTCATCCTAACTCACAACGAGGATGCGAGATATAATTAACCTCCTTTCTAAACAACGATATTATGTTGAAAATTGGCACATATAAAGTACGGTGCTGTTAATCGTCATATATTCAACTGCATAACATTACTTGCAACATACAGTTATCGTAATATGCAAATATGTGATAAAATATTTGAAACCACAGTAACTACTAATTTTGCAGTTCAGGAGGGTTGATTCTTCTTGTATGTGAATAAAATCACATTAGTTATTATAATAGCTGTGAAGGCTATTATTTTTTTTTTTTTTCAGACAAAATTCCTTGACATCTGTACGCACTGTATTCTGTTATGCTCTTGAATGCCGTCAGCCCTCAATGAATACAACAACGTAAGTTGGCACATAACTCATCTCGAAATTACTTCTACTTTATACAATACTAATAAATTGACAATATAAAGGAATGTACAGATATAAGAAAGCAATTATTTTATACGTCGACATTTTGTATACACTACACTACACTACAGGAGAAAGACTTAATTTCAAACAATAAATTTGTTTGACAATATCAGAACGATTATAAAGTCTGACACCTCTAAATGCATTATGAAGGGCGAATAAGGTTTTCTTAAAGAAATTCTTTGGTTAAGTTCTGCTCTCCCAAGATGGACATCACTTACGCTTGACTGCCTCGCAAAACACAGGTGTCTCCCCCACTGATGAACAATACCTTATACAGAAAACGGGAACCATCTGGCTGGAAATTTCTTGGTATAACCACACTTACATGGGTCAGGAACCGGTTTTAGTCTTCCTCCACATTCAAACTCATGTTTTTGACCTCTATTCAAAGTAAATTTAAAACATTATGACTTTCACAGCCTATATTTTTATACATTGTAAATTAACCTGAAAATTAGCCACCCTTGTTTATTTTACCTGTTGATTAAACACCTTGACACTACCTGTTAGGAATTAGGTTAAGCTAACATTAGGGTGTCTAATCATCAGATGAAATAAGCTGGGGTGGCTAATCTTCATGTGATCATATGTTTTTTACAGTATGGGATATCATAGTTCTTATATGTTTGCATAAATAATTTTATTGATCATGAAAACAATGGAGACAACCAAGAGAACCTGGTCTAGTCCATCACAGGCTATTGAACCAGGGTATCACATATTATGGTACTAAATATAACTGACTGACACGAATGAGTAACTGTACTCACAAAATCTAAATACAAATAATCCAACCATAACAACACTCTAACAATGTGTGTGTGTGTGTGTGTGGGGGGGGGGGGTATAATACTGTGCTAAATGGTGTACTTGGTGTTGCACAGTATGGTGTGTTTGTTTTCATATGTAATATGAGGTGTGCAGATATGTGCATTGATAGACACGTTATAATGTGCAAATGTTGTATGTATGTGTACATATCTGTATGAGTGAGGAGTGAATTACAACTGAAATATGTTGAATACAACTTATAAATTTTGAATTGAGAAGACATTCCCATAAATCATATTAACATTCCATACACAAGGGTAAGGATAATATCTGGAATAAAACCGTTGTCTAATACAAATGAACACCAGTAAACATATGGATAATTTTTAATATGAAATTAATAATATTTTAAACTTCCTGAGAATTTGTCTCATCAGTTTAAGCTGCTTGAGCTAATAATACAAAGGTAACTAACCACTTAGTATTTTGTACAATGTGGGAGGACTATGTGAAATATGCAAAAGCAGTCTTATAATATTGTACCTTTATGCCAGGAGGTTCTTACACATGTAGAAAAGTTGTTTGTTACCTACAAACAGCAACCAACTGGAAGTAACTCACATATTATCATGTCAGCAAAATATGCATAAAGACCAAAATGGTGTTTGTGATGCCTGTCTACTGTATATTATCCCTTATTCTCAAGTTACTCATAGGCTGTATAATATGCAATTATTTATTAATATAAAATACAGTAATAGCATTTACTGGGGAATTTCAAAATCTTATAAAGAAAATTGTGTTCAAAGGTGCAGGAAACTGGTTTATTCTAAAGACTAAAGAATTCATGGGGAAGATTTCAGATGGAATGCTGCTGTATGATACATGGAATAGTGTGACGGTGAACTAAAACCAAAGTGCTGAAAACAAACTTGCTCAAGGACATATAAAGAGAAAAGATGTTGAAACCAAAAGCTGAACATGAGCTGAACTTATGAGGAGTACATGATGCATGCTGGCAGCAGGACCATTGATACAACTGATTATTACAATTAAAATTCTGGTGGCAATGATAAGGACATGATAAAGCACCTATGACTAAACTTCACCTTAAGACAATGGACTGAAGAACAAAAGGAATGTGTATTACTACACTGGCTACTAGTCTGGGGAAGTTGGAAGAAGTGGACGGATTTAATGAGCAGGCTTTTTGTACATCCAAATACAGCGCAGAAAAAGAAGCCCATCAAACAATGTTCTAAATATTGCAAGTAGTGTGAAGAATGTTTGAGTAGTTAATGCACTTGGATTAAATACTGTTCTTCTGTTTAAAAAGACAGTTCACACATAATGATAATAATAGTACAGTACAGTACAGTACAGTATACGTATTTAGAAATGAATCCAACTGAAAGCTTAAAATATAATTTACAGAAAGTAACAGAATATGTAAAACATATGCAGTAATATAGTGTACTGTGTAGAGTGGAGTGTGCCAGCACATGATAAACTTTTTAGTTCTGCTAACAAACTGTAAAGGAGTCAGGAATTTATCACAGACTATTTATTGCATACACTAATGAAATCCAGAGGTGACTGGTCAAATGAGTCCCAATTCTGCTATGCCCCAAACTATTCCTTAGGATGAATGGGTGCCAATCCTATGGGGTCCCAGTTCTAATAAGATCTGATCCTAATGGGCCCAAACCCTAATTATTAGTTTACATTAGCCTGGGGGTCTATTTAAACATTAAATAAATAAGGAAGGGTGGTGAAAAACCCAAACATATTACAGTATATATGAATAGTAATGCTAGAAACAATGACTGACTAATTCCTTGGGGACTAAGTTTAAGAATACTTATCATACAAATCTGAATGACTATTTTGTCTTATATATATATATATATATATATATATATATATATATATATATATATATATATATATATATATATATATATATATATATATATATATATATATATATATATATATATATATATATATATATATATATATAGTCTAAATTTTAACTTCATGCAGACAGAAAATAAGTTGTTTGCAATAAAGGAAAGTTGGAAGAACTTGTGGATGTACAGAGAGGTTGAGAGAGACAGAGTGTTTGTGTAAGAGGAATCTGCAGACACAATCAAATACTGCACCACGATAAGGTGATAAGGTTCTGCATAAGCCAACCTTCTGTACATATTTTTAAAACATTTGGATTGAGTGAAAAATGCCTATACATTACTGTCAGCAAAAACTTAAGAATAATAATTCTTCGATGGCTAAGATGAGAAGACGGATCACAGGGACTTTGATTAATTTGTGACGATATTTCTAATCTGAATATACTGTACTTTCTACCTCACTGATGCCTTCATTCATTATAGGGTGAAATAACAATAACTAAAAGTACCTACATGATGGTAGATGACAAATAACTATATACCTAATATAAAAGTGGCATGAATGAAGAGAGCTCTAACAAGTTATTAACAAAGAATGCATATACTGTAATGTATTCAAGATAAACAACTTTTTCAGGAAATATGATTTATATCTGAGAATTATGAAAGTACAGTATACTTAAACATAGTGTGAAGGGATTCTATGAGAACTATGTATGAAAAAATAAATAAATGATTAAATAAATAAATAACTTTGTTCATGAATGGTCAAATGGCCTCCAATACTAATCAGGTCAACTCTAACCTACAATAAACTTACCGGGTACATTTAGGATTGGAGCCCATCCTAGTCCTACTAAACCCTAAACTACCCTTACCACTAGAATTGGGGACCCAGTTCTGATGGGCTCCAGTCCCTAACAAGTATACTATACAATCACAGTGAGCCCAAATCCTAAATGGGTAGGTTAACTTGGGGCCCAGTATGACTGTCACCTATTAGAACTGTGACCTATTTGACCTACACCATAACATGACAACTCCCAGTGAGAGAGGCAAGCTTAGTCTAGCGCAGGGGTGGGCAAAGTGCGGCCCGCGGGTCACATTTGGCCCGCCAAATTATTTCTGTGGCCCTCCACTGCATTTGGCAACCAGAAAAAAAAAATTCTTATTAATTACAGAAAGGACAATTTTGGAAGTTGGGTGGACATAGCAGCAATACTGGCTCGTCGCTGTTAACCAGTGGCCCGCGAAGTGTGCCACCATTCATGAAGTGGCCCTCCATCAAAAATAATTGCCCACCCATGGTCTAGCACCCTAAAAACTTAGAATGAAACAGAAGCAAAAAAAAAAAAAAAAATCACCAGATTCATGAAAGTTTCTCCCTTACAGTTTTTCTAAATTGAAGTTTTAATATATAGCAACACCATGTATGTTCCATGAAGTTTAATTTCTCTTGTTATTTATACAATCTATACAGTACTCTACAAAAGAGTAAAACTGCAATTACAAATCTAAAGAATTATTACTCTCACCCTTAATTCTCAATAAACAAAGCAATGTATCTGAATCAACTGAGAAGCAAATGTTGGAGAAAAAATACCAAATAAATATTATAACAATACAGTACTGTACTGTAATGTGTACTGTACTAATAAAAAGATCAATTTCTAATGATACTTCAAAATATTGATACTGTACTTTCTAAGATGCCTAAACACTATGAAATATTTGCTAAAAACCACAACTAATAATAATAATAATAATAATATGAGTGAAGGCCCAGTGTACAGTACTCTTACACTGCTAAGTTCATAACTTTCAAATATTGGAAAATTTTTCTTGAGACCCTGGCAAGTGTAACAATAAATGATGAGCAGTGTATAAAAAGGAAGACAAAAGACCCACAGCTTTTCAACTATTCTAATAATTCCAGCTTACAATAACACAAAACTTTTCAGATGACTGCTATGTACAGTACTGTCCTCAGCATGTACTGTATTGAGCTTGATTATTTGTGGCAGAGAGAATCAACACACTCTTGTATGACAAAAATATTGATCTTGCTACTGCTGGAAACATTCATGAGTCAATTTCCTGTGATGTTAGTTTGCACCACTATAGGACTTAGAAAGCATGGTTGGTAATGTAAATTTCTCCCAAAATCCTTTGATTGTCCACCGTCTCAGACACTGCTTTACTTATGTTGCTCCCTCTATGGCATGGGGAGTATCACTAGGTAGATATAAGACATTAAATGACTTCATTGCATAGATTTGATTAAGCTTGAGAATTGTCTGTATACTCATCATCGAGGACAACTTGAGTCTGTCTGAAAGTGCAGCATGAAACATCTGCATCCTGAAGCTGATTTTCATCCTCTTCTTCATGCTCTTCATTTTCACTGACCTGCAGTAACCTTTCATTATCTGGTCTAGATTTGGATCTCAGTTTCTCAATCCATTCACTGACTCTTGTCTTAATGGTGCGAACTGTTGAATTGTCAGACTCTGGGATGGATTCTGCTGACTGAGATAAAGTTCTCACCCTTTGGAAACTCTCATAGCCAGACTCAAATCCATCCTGTCTACTGCAGGTCACTCGACGACGTAATAGTTTAAATGAATACGTTACTCTTAATATCCACGTTGGCCGATCTTCTATGCCTGCACCTCCAGGATCTGGATCCATTGGTAGGCAAACAAATATTTTATCAAAAACAAAGTTAAAGAACTTTTTAGTAGCTTTCCAAGAGGAAAGGTTTGGTGGATGGAATGGAGGACTTGACTTTTCTCGATAAAGCTGGTAAGCCATACCAGAGATGAACAGCAAGATCCAGAAGCACAACAAGATGATATCTGTAAAAATAACAGGATACAGTCTATCGTGTAAATGATGTCCACAATACCTATATTTGTACTAATGAGTTTCTCTGCAATGAAAGCCACAAATAGCACACAAAATACCGATTCAGATACAAGTTATATCGTCCAATAAAAATATGAAATAAATACAAAATGTTTGGACATTTTTTTATCAATTTTAATGTAAGGTACAACATTTATTAATAACGAGTTCTAGTGTGTAAACATGTTAATTTTTGGCCATTAGGTGCGACATATCTACATCAAAGCAGGAAAGGGTTAATGATATTTATGTAACAGCATTTCCTTGAATGTAGTAGAAAATCATTAATTTTTGTAATAAAAGTGTTACCATTTTTCCTGACCGACCTATCTAACACAAAAACCATATCATACTGTTATATAAGAGAAGTCATTAAAACTGAATTATTCCAACCATAAACTAGAACTTCATAAACATTGAACAATAGAGAAAAGGTTTTGATTGTGTATGACTCATATAGATAGACACAGTATACATCGAGACAGACAGCTCGACAGAAACAGATTGACAGACAAGTACATACACAGACAGACAGAGGCAAACAATAATGGATTGACAGAAAAGTACAGACACACTTACAAATTGAGACATAGACAGACAGACAGTTAGACAGAAACAGACTGAGAGAAAAATACACATAGAAATATACAGACAGACGACACAGAAACAAACACACTCACAGACATATACAATACAGACAGAAACAAACACACAGACCTATACAATACACACAAACAGCCAGACAGACAGAAACACATATCCTCACTACACAAAGCCATAAATTAAACCCATCATTGGAACGACTAACCAGCCCCTCAAAAAGCGACAGAAATCACTAGGGCTCAACACCTCTGTACTGTATATAAAATAAAATCTTGGTGGTGAAGTTTTCTTGATCAGTGATTAATATACAG
>NW_024738300.1:11080795-11087334 GCF_018991925.1 Homarus americanus | reverse complement strand
TGCCACGTATTGCCACTCATTCTCTCCTTTGCTTCCTTCTCCCCCCACTCACTTCCTCCCCTCCCATTGCGTGTCTCATCCTCTTCCTCCCCATCCATGCCCTTCTCCCCACCACATCTCTTCCTCCTTTCAATTCCCCCAGTGTTCTTGGCGTGAGAGTGTAATATAGTTCTTTTTGTGACCTTGGGCTGGGACGAGTGGTCGTGGGTGGCCTTAACGCACCCAGTGCCACGAACACCAGTAACCCTACTCATTATGGCACTCTTACAGTGTTATTTACCGTCTGTCTCTTGTCTCTTGTCTGCGTGTCTTGAGGCGATTCGCTGATTCACAAGAGTCTTAATGTTAAATATTCCCGTTAGTGAAGAAGCAAGAATTGACGTTACGTTTTTTGATCTTGTTTAAATGTGTTTCATCTAGAATATACACACGTTTTGCACACACACACTGGTTTGATATAGGCATCATTGTTTTTTCATTATCTTCCTTAATTTTATTCTGTGTTTTAATGTTAAGGTGTCTAGTTAAAGAGTCGTTAGGTGATGGGTGATGTTCTTGTGGCTCTTTCCATCTCCCTCACCTCTATCTCTCTCCCTCACTCTCTCATCCTCCTCACCTCTTCGTCTCCATCTCCTCACCCTCCTTCATCTCCCTCAAACCCCTCCTTCACCCCATCTCCTCACCTCCTCCCTCCCTCATCTCCTCACCTCCTCACCCTCCTTCCCCTCCCCTCTCCCTCACCTCCCTCTCCCTCCTCCTCCCCATCTCCTCACCTCCTCACCCCTCCCCCCTCTGCTCTCCTCACCCCTCATCCTCCCTCACCCTCATCCCTCCCTCACCCCTCATCCCTCACCCCTCTTCCTCTCCTCCCCATCTCCCTCACCTTTCTCCCTCTTCATCTCCTCAAACCCTACTTCACCCCCCATCTCTCGCCTCACCCTCCTCCCTCCCATCTCCCTCACCTCCCTCACCTCCTCCCCTGATCTCCCTCACCCTCATCCTCCCTCACCCTCATCCTCTCACCCTCTTCCTCCCATCTCACCTTTCTCCTTCTCTCCTCCTCAAACCCTTACCCCCATCTCCTCACCTCCCTCCTCCCCATCTCCCTCACCTCCTCACCTCCTCCCTCCCCACTTCCCCTCACCCTCCCTCACCTCCTCCCCCTCCCATCTCCCCACCCTCCCTCACCCTCCTCCCCCTCCCCATCTCCCTCACCTCCCTCCACCTCCTCCCCCTCCCCACCCTCCTCCTCCCCATCTCCCCCACCTCCTCACCTCTCCTCCCTCTCATCTCCTCAATTCTTCCTCTCTTCATCTCCTCACCTCCTCCCCCTCCTCATCTCCTCACCCTCTCCCCTCCCTCCTCATCTCTCACCTCCCTCCCTCCCCCATCTCCCCCACCCTTTTTCCTCGTCACACAGGATTCAATCTTCCTTCCTATCGCCTGTCTTATTTTCCCCCCTCCCGGCCAACCTTTTTAAGCCTCAGGTGTTGTAAGCGGGTGGTTGGTTCGTTACCTGTGGTCTGTTGGTAGTAGGAAGGAGTAGTGGTAGTAGTGTTGGTGGTAGTAGTAGTAGGAGTAAGTGGTAGTAGTAGGTTAAGTTAGGTTTTGTGAGGTTAAATTAGTTTTGGTTTGGTAGGTTTGGTAGTTAGTTAGGTTAGGTTAGTTAGATTAAGAGGTTAGGTTAGGAGGTTGGGTTAGGTACAGACGAAAGGTTAGCCACGTCAATACTGTATTATCATTGCTCACTTTGTACCTACACTATCTCTGGCTTAAAAACTGATTCAATTTCAGTTTTCAATTGGAAGGATTGGGCTTAAGCCACACCTAGGATTGGACCAGATTATCCTTGAGGCTAAACCAATCATGTAATGCGCTGGAGGCTTATCCAGAAGGGGGAGGGGGGTCTAGGCTTGGAACAGGAAGACGTCAGGTTGTGAATTAATGAAGGGTGATTGGTGTGGGGAGGAGGAGGAGGAGGAGGAAGACAGGAGGTGTGTGGGGAGGAGGAGGAAGACAGGGAGGTGTGTGAGGAGGGAGGAAGACAGGAGGTGTGTGGAGGAGGAGGAGGAGGAAGCAGATGTGTGAGGAGGAGTAGGGAGGAAGACAGAAGGTGGTTGTGGTGAGGGAAGGTTGGGATGGAGGCAGTGATGGTGGTCTCACAAGGTGGGTTCTTGACGCTCCCTGCTCACTGCCTACAATGGTGTATTCTCCTGTGTGTGTGTGTGTGTGTGTGTGTGTGTGTGTGTGGTTTGCTTGCTTGCTTGCTTGTTGCTTGCTTATGTGCGGCTGCCTCACTATCAGTCGGCTAGCTTCCTGGGATGCCCACTGATACCACACACACATACCACAAGACACTAAACTACACATACCATTCAATACTACACTACGGATACCACACATACCATTACACACTAAACCACATACCATTCAATACTACATTACATGATACCACACATACTACAAGATTAATTAAACTACACATACCATTCAATACTACACTGACGGATACCACATACCATTACACACTAAACTACATACCATTCAATACTACACTACGGATACCACACATACCATTACACACTAAACTACATACCATTCAATACTACACTACGGATACCACACATACCATTACACACTAAACTACACATACCATTCAATACTACACTACGGATACCACACATACCATTACACACACTAAACTACATACCATTCAATACACTACGGATACCACATACCATTACACACTATACTACATTACACTACATTGCTACACCACAGCTAACTACATACTGTAATTGCTACGGTTTCATAATGCGTCTTTTGTCCGTCCGTCCGTCCGTCTGTCTTGCGTGGCGGCGCGTGGGCAGGTATATACGTACTTAATTAAGGACGTGTGTACAGGTGTGACTCAGATGGCTTAATTATTCTGCATAATAATCACCGTCGATAACTCCTTCATGGCCGACACTGTGTGTCCTGTGACTATACCCCTTAATGGTTGTTCTTTCCGTTTACCTGGGTGTGTTCTTCCGTCTACCTGGTGTGTTCTTCCGCTCACCTGGTGTGTTCTTCCGTCTACCTGGTGTGTTCTTCCGTCTACCTGGTGTTCTTCCGTCTACCTGGTGTGTTCTTCCGTCTACCTGGTGTGGTCTTCCGTCTACCTGTTCTTCTGTGTTCTTTCGTTCTCCCATATGCCGTTCTTTTTATTCCTTCCGTTCACTCTCCTCTCCTGTGTAGGTCCTCGCGTTTCTTTCTTTCTTGAACACGGGGATAATGATAAATATAACCAAAGGGGAAGGAGAGGAGGAGGAGGAGAAGGAAAGGGGAAGACAGGGAGGGGCGACTCAGACTAGCCATCGTGGTATTGCGTCATTGTTGGTATCACTGGGTGTGTCTCAAGTCATACCTCCAGCACCTTTAGCTAACACTTGTACGAGGACCAGTTCCGGAAATGAGGAGGTGGTGGGTGAAGGATTGTTTGTTGACTGACTGGCTCTGTGTGGGGTTGGAGGGTGGGTTGAGTGGGTGTGAGGGTTAATTGATTTATTGAGTAAGATAATTGTGTGCGTGGGGTAAGGAGTGGGTCTATTTGTGTGTGTGTGTGTGTGTGTGAGAGAGAGAGAGAGAGAGAGAGAGAGAGAGAGGAGAGAGAGAGAGAGAGAGAGAGAGAGAGAGAGAGAGAGAGAGAGAGAGAGAGAGAGAGAGAGAGAGAGAGAGAGAGAGAGAGAGAGAGAGAGAGAGAGAGAGAGAGAGAGAGAGAGAGAGAGAGAGAGAGAGAGAGAGAGAGAGAGAGAGAGAGAGAGAGAGAGAGAGAGAGAGAGAGAGAGAGAGAGAGAGAGAGAGAGAGAGAGAGAGAGAGAGAGAGAGAGAGAGAGAGAGAGAGAGAGAGAGAGAGAGAGAGAGAGAGAGAGAGAGAGAGAGAGAGAGAGAGGAGAGAGAGAGAGAGAGAGAGAGAGAGAGAGAGAGAGAGAGAGAGAGAGAGAGAGAGAGAGAGAGAGAGAGAGAGAGAGAGAGAGAGAGAGAGAGAGAGAGAGAGAGAGAGAGAGAGAGAGAGAGAGAGAGAGAGAGAGAGAGAGAGAGAGAGAGAGAGAGAGAGAGAGAGAGAGAGAGAGAGAGAGAGAGAGAGAGAGAGAGAGAGAGAGAGAGGTTAGCATCCAAGAAGGGGAATCTTAAAACATTCTTGAGAACCCTTTGATGGGAGGAGGGTCAGAGGAGGGATGGAGGAAGGAAGGAGGAAATGAGGAATGGAAAGGGAGGGATAGGAGGAAGGAAGGGAGGAACGGAGGAGAAAAGGAAAGGGGAGAGACGGTGGAGAAGAAGGAGGAAAGGGAAACATGGTATCTCCTCCCTGTCTTTAACCCTCCCTCTTCTCTCACCACTACCCCCTCCCTTCCTCACACATAAACCCCACTAACACTTGTACACTTCCCCACCCCCCTCTCTCCCTCCTCTCCCCCACTGGTGCCGGAACGCGGATTAGGACCACGTAGTATTGTCAACTTCAGTCCCTGCCAATTGTGTTTCCTGTATGACACTAACGCGACACTCATTTTACCGCCACCCCCTCCCCCCCTCTCTCTCCTCGGTCACCCACTCCCTCCTCCGTCACCTACTCCTCCCTCCCAATCTACTGAGTGGTGACATGTGTGTGTGGTACGGTGTGGTGGTACTAGGACATGGTGTGTACTAGACATGGGTGTGTGTGGTGGTGGTACTAGGACATGGGTGTGTGTGGTGGTGTGGGTACTAGGACATGGAGTGTGTGTGGCATATGACATGAGTGTGTGGTGGTGTGGTACTAGGACATGGGTGTGTGGTGGTGTGTACTAGGACATGGGTGTGTGTGTGTGGTGACATGAGTGTGTGGTGTGGTACTAGACATGAGTGTGTGGTGGTGCTCTCCTGAAGACACGCCTAGTAACCTTGGGCCTGTTTTTAGGCACTGGGTAACACGTGGGAGCCCTGAGTGCCACATCCGGGGGTGGGGGCAGGTCTTAATGGCTGTTTGTATGAGACTTGCCACCTCCTCCTCTTCCTTTTTATTCCTGTTTACTCCTCTTCTTACCTCCTCCCCCTCCTTTCTTTCTTTTACCTCTTTACTCCTCTTCTACTCCCTCCTTCCCATTTACCCCTCCTTCTCCATCATCATCTGAAGCATTCAACCACACCAGACTCGTTCCACCAGTTCGAAGCTTCAAACGGTAACACGTAAAGGAACTCATTATAATACACTAACTCACCCATATATATATCTGTTGTTTACCTTTATATAACAGGTAACGGTAAGAGTATCATTCACAACTGTTGTAAATAATGATACGTAATGGGGTTGTAGTTATTGTGTTGTATTTACGTGTATGATAGTGGTTGTAGTTATCATCCTGTTGTATTTACGTGTATGGTAACCTAATAATTGTATATTTACGTATACCTGTGCCCGTGTTAATACCCAGTGATGTTATAGTGTATTACTCAGGCAACTTCTGTAGCTCGCTGTTCCCTGGTGTATGTTGCTTACTGTAGTGTTGTAAGTAGAGGTTAATGTTATGTTACCGGATCATTAACTATTTGGATGATATTTAACCTTATTTTATTAATTTTGGGGGTAATTAAACCTTATTTTGTTAACTTTAGCTAATTTATTTAACAAAGTTTTTAAGTGTTCTTTATACACACACAAACACACACACAGCGCCGTGTTCTTTCAGTAAACTACAAATTATTGACATTATTGTTATTATTATTATATACCCAATGCACGCACTTGCACACACCCACTGCTGCACGCACACACCCACCACAGCACACCACACCACACCACCGCACGCACACACACCACCGCACGCACACACCCACCCACCACCGCACTGCACACACACACACACACACCCACCGCACGCACACACGCAAGCACCATCATGCCAACATATAACCACTGATATGAGTCGAGTAAAAATGTTGAATTATATCATGTTATGGTTGAGGCGCTGTGCTGAACTGAGAAAGGTGTGAGTCAGACATAGGTGTGGTGGACTGTGGGGAGCTACCTGCCTCCTGTAGTGTGTGTGTGTGTGTGTGTGTGTGTGTGTGTGTGTGTGTGTGTGTGTGTGTGTGTGTGTGTGTGTGTGTGTGTGTGTGTGTGTGTGTGTGTGTGTGTGTGTGTGTGTGTGTGTGTGTGTGTGTGTGAACAAGATATACATACACAATTACACACACAAATTATAACTACAGTCGATCAATGAGTAAATTAGAAAGGTAAGTACAGTAGGAGTGGGTGAAGGAGGTGTAACACAAAGAGATATTTATGAAGGGTTTGTGGTGTTGTCCCAGCAGGAGAAGCGGCCATCGAGGGACATAGAGACGGAAACAGAACCGGAGGAGGTGTTGGCGGTGGAGGCTGGAGGCTCGTCTTGTTCCCTGTCCTCTGTGTCTGCCTCACTATCTGATAAGAGCGTCTCCACTGATAACATAGAAGAGATCAAGAGTGACGTCCCCTTTGCTGGTGAGTACCCGAGAGAGAGAGAGAGAGAGAGAGA
>NW_024738300.1:11035795-11075795 GCF_018991925.1 Homarus americanus | reverse complement strand
TGCGTGCGTGAGTGAGTGCGTGCGTGAGTGAGTGCTTTGCAATGTTTTCCTGGATTATTGTGGTAGAAGTTTATTATACATCTTCACTACATTGGTATACTAAGAGTTCATAATTTACTCCAGCAAATGAAGTCGTGTTAGTGTGGCTGTGTGATTGTTTACCATGGGGCGGGAGTTGGCACCTAGCTCGAGTACAGTTCAATTATATCGGTATCAGTGTTTTATTAGAAGGCCGAGTAGGAGGGGGAGGTTATGGGGACGTCCTGTATAAGTGTGGTGACGTGGAGAGTATGAGGAGTGAAAGTATAAGTGTGTCTACGAGGCCAGCATGAATTAATTTTGAGTGTGTGATTTGACTTTAGCAACAACAATTGAGTGTAAGTGTGAAGTGTAAGGTAATGTTAGTTGTGATGACAGACACTCACTTATACTTTCCGTCTGTCACTCATTCCAGTGTCACAAGAGAAAGAGAGATAACGAGAGATAGACAAACAGAAATGCTCGCGTGTGTGTGTTGAGGGGCAAGAGTGGATGTGTACGTGTGTGCTTTTGCGTGTGTGTGTGTGTATGTGTGTGTGTGTGTGTGTGTGTGTGTGTTTCCGCCTGTGTGGCATCTTAAGCCATCTCGACTATTTGTCAGTCTGGGATTCCTTCTGACACTTCCCTCCCTCCTTTGCACCAGCGATGGATGGATGCCGGGTGCCGCTATACCACACCCGCCTGTGTGGGTGCAAATTACACATACCACAAAAACACTTTCCGCCCACAAACTTCACCATCAAAGGCCGGCCACATTTTGCTCTCACAAAAGTTAACATTTGTAGATCATTACTCCTTGGTGCTGCACTGTCCGTCTGTTTGTCTGCTCACCACTGGCAAAGATCAAAAAGGTGATGGTGAGGTGGTGGTGTTGTGGTGATAAAGTTTTGATAGTGAGGTGTTGGTGTTAAGGTGATAGTGATATTATGGTGAGGTGGTTGTTTTGGTGAGTATGTTGTTCTGATGGTGAGACGTAGATCTAATGGTGAAGTGATGGTGAGATGGTCTCGATGTCTTTGTTCTGATAGTGAGGTACTTATAATGGTGGTGGTAGGGTGCTCCTGATAGTGAAGTAAGGGTGAAGATGAGTACTCCGGATGGTGAGATGATGGTGAGATAGACTTGATGATTTGACGATTCTAATAGTGAGATGGTTAGAATCTTTTGGTGTTAAGTGAATGGTGAGGTGATGGTGATTGTGTTCTGATGGTGAAACTTAAATGGTGATGCAGTTTATTGTGAGTCTTTGATAGTGAGGTGTGGGGTCTCGTAGGGATGGGGTCTTAGGGATGGTGTCTGATAGGGATGGGGTCTTAGGGATGGGGTTTTAGGGTCTAGGGATGGGTTTAGGGCTGGGGTCTCATAGGGATGGGTCTTAGGGCTGGGGTCTCATAGGGGGTCTTAGGATGGTCCTAGGGATGGGTCTTAGGATGGGGTCTCTATGATTGGGGTCTTTGGAGCCTAATAGGACATAGGACTTCCCCATTTGACCACCAGTCGTGTGTGTGTGTGTGTGTGTGTCATTGGACCTGGTAGACAAGAGTAAGGTAATAGATGGTGGTTGATCGACGAGGTCATGATAAAATGAGAATTGAAAGGCTGGATTGATTACGGTGTTTTGATTGGTCATCCATTTGTTGATAATCGTTAATAAGGAGGGAGGTTTAGTGAGGGTGGGGTCAGTGGTTCAGAGGCCCTACGGGGGATAAACTGTGGCTGGTGGCTCTAGTGGTGTGTTTGATGGGGAAATAATCTATTTAAAAATGACAATATCCAATACATGTCTAAAATGAGTTTCATGGAAGTGTAATTCAACCTTTTGAAATCATATGAAAAGGCTTAATGAAGTATTAAAGCGAGTGTTTGTTTGAAGCTGTGGTAGGGTCATGAGTTGGGCGGGATATTGTTGTAAACATGCGGTACAGGGGACTCGCTCCGTGTGAATATTAAATGTAAACACTCGGTTAGGGAAGTGAGAGGCTGTGTATATTTTTGTAAAACAGAGGCGGACGTCGAGTGCCTCTGAGGACAGTGGACAGACGTGTATATGTTGGTGTAAATATTATTATTTTACTACTAACGTGTGATAATTGGTGTTAATATGCGAAGAGGATAAGTGAGTGTCTGTGTGAAGGACGAGTCTTGCTGGTTATAACACGTGTTGAGTGTTGACGTAGATAGATAAAGAGAACTATCAAGGGAATACATAAGAGGTATTTAGCGTCATTCTTCGTATCCTCTCTGTACTGTACCATTATATGAGGGAGAGTGCGTTCACCTCGTCCACTTGTTGAGCTTAAGGCTATGACACACACACACTCACACTCCGTCTTTACTCACTTACTCCCCCCACACCCACCACTTGTTCTACTACTACTGTTATGTGGCTGGTTATTTGTTTCTTTGCTCTCTCTCTCTCTCTCTCTCTCTCTCTCTCTCTCTCTCTCTCTCTCTCTCTCTCTCTCTCTCCATATTCCTCACAGTCTCAATAAATCACCCAGTGCCACTCTCCCGCCGTCTAGTGCCTCGACCCCAGGGCCAAGGAACACACCCTCTACCTCCACACACTCTGTAGACTGTGGGTAGACAGATACATACAAGGAGAGACTGATAGATATATATACAGGTATTAAGTAACTTCTCCATATAAGTTGACGTTGGTTAGGTGTGTACATAGACGGGGCAAGTGTATAAACTGTGTATGTGTTGTGTTGTGGTGGCAGTGTTGTGTAGGAAGGTGTGGTGGCAGTGTTGTGTTGTGGTGGCAGTGTTGTGTTGTGTAGGAAGGTGTGGTGGCAGTGTTGTGTTGTGGTGGCAGTGTTGTGTTGTGTAGGAAGGTGTGGTGGCAGTGTTGTGTTGTGGTGTTGTGTTGTGGTGGCAGTGTTGTGTAGGAAGGTGTGGTGGCAGTGTTGTGTAGGGCGGGTTGAGGCCAGAGAGGGGGGGAGCGTGCCAAGTGAACATCCGGAGGGATTACTGGAGGCCGCACTGTTACCTGTCAGCACTGACGGAGGACCCCGCCTGCCTTCTCCCTCATCCACCAACACCATAACCACCATTACCACCACCACTACTGTCACCATTACCACCACCACGTCACCACTACAACCATAACCACAACTCACCGTCACCACCACCAGCAGGGGCGTCACTTGTTATAAGCTAATGTGGGTTGTATAGACCTGGCGACCCATTAACGACGTGTGGATACAGCAGAATAAATACCACTCCTTGGGTACAGAAGGAGGCGGTGAAGGAGACACGTGGCACTGTGGGTCTTCAACTTTTACACTGTCATTCACGCGTTAAAGACAGATTGGTCAGGATTTTATATTATGAG
The DNA here is from genome assembly GCF_018991925.1 of Homarus americanus. Classification (NCBI taxonomy): domain Eukaryota; kingdom Metazoa; phylum Arthropoda; class Malacostraca; order Decapoda; family Nephropidae; genus Homarus; species Homarus americanus. Next base: position 11,072,419 of record NW_024738300.1, on the reverse strand, counting down.
ATTTGATTTTTGTCGCTCCAGTACTTGTCCATTTGTCATCAAGTAGTGAGTGAAGGTGAGCGGGAGGAGCACCTCTTCCCTCCCTTATTGACGGTAAACCTCAGGTGTGTTACATGAACCTGAACAACAGTAAGAATCACAAGTGGTGTTATTGTTTATATATTCAAGTTTCACGCCGCGCACAGTGCAGACCACCAAGTGCTGCCCCGGGGTAAAACTCCCCCTCTGTTTATTTTATTTTAACTTGATACGTCTTGATGAGCTTCATGGGAGTGCCTGTCAGGACCTTACCACAAACCTTGTCATGGTTTTAGTAAATATATGTAACTCTGTGAATAGTACTTTATTCACGAGGCGCCTCACAACAGATGCTGCCAGCTATTGTTATTGTTGTTCTGTGTATCTGTAATAGTGTGGCCAGGTAAACTGTTTCTGATCATTTCTCTTCACTTGGTTCTCGTGTTACATTATGTCGATCATTAGTTATATTATGTCCGCCTTTCCCAAATTGACTGATGTATGTCACTACCGCAGAGGAATATTACTGTTGACGTAACCCGTAACCAGTTCTTGGTAACCCATTGCTTTATAATTCAGAAAACAGTGAACATATCCAGGAAACTGTTGCCTTACGAAGAAACTACTCTATGAGACCAGTAGAATATTGGGCAAGTCATGATGTAACTGTGTAGCAATTCCTTAAATGGTTTGAATTCCATGAATGAGGAAGTGTTGGTGTAGTAAGGCGGGTGAGTCAGCCAGGGGGTAGTCACGTCACACACACATACTACAAGGAACACCCGCGCTAATTACCTCATAATTGTAGGTGAGAGTGTGTTGTGGCACCTCTCTGTGGAGCGTGGAGTCCGCGGCGTTTAGGGGAGGAGGGAGGCTCGGGGAGCATGAGAGGGTCATGGAGAGAGCCAGGGGAGGGGAGGGAGGGCCACTATAAGGTTACCCTGGTGGGGCCTGGCCGAGGTGCCGTCATGAAGGCCCGCTTGTGTGGTGGCTCTCGGGGGGCCACAACCACCTCCCGCGTATTTAAAATATTCCCCTGACTGAATCATGCTAGTTAGCGTCTGTTTACTCTCAGTGGAAGTCCTCCCCAGCGCACCACGACACACGCTTCCACCGATAACTTTCACCATGGGAAATTCAAGTGTGATGAGAATTTGTTAAGCCAACCCGGAGAAGTATCTTTGATGGTCGTTATACCGAAGCTTTTTGTGGAGAGAGTTAGCGTGACCCGCACTTATGTTTTACCTCCGGCACTGTGGGTACTCGTGGCAGTGGCTACTGTGTGGTGAGTCGACCTTTCTCTTACTGGTGATAATAGGTGTAGTGAACTTGTTTACTGTATGTCAAGTGTTCCACGAGGAGTGTACGTGTTGTAGGCAGTGTGGTGGTACTGAGCTCACACTTGACATAACTGTGGCAGGGAATGTGTGGTAGTAGTAGTGACGCCATGTAAGGGAGGAGGAGGCGGACCACACCACTACTAAGTATGGTGGAGGATGGGCCTGTAGCCACCGCCCTTTCCCCTCCATCTCCTCTCACTCACCCTTCCCACCACCACCACCACCACTGCCTTGGGCAAGGACACCCTCGTCTGCACCGCTGGCTGGAGGTCGTCCCCTGACCTCTACGCTATAATCTCGGCTGGCCATCTCCCTCTTATAGCTGTTGCAGTTCCTTGTTTCACTCACTTCCGTATCACTAACACTCCCTCTCCTTAAATAATCTTCCTTTACCGATACCATTTCCTTCTTTCCTTCAATTTCCTTCATTAATCATAAAGTTTTACAGGACCCATTAAAGGAACATTATCTCTGGCCATTATGACACACCACGTCACCCTAGACCTGTTCATCAGTGACTTGTTATTGGTAGTTTGTGAGGTCACGTGTCTCAGTTGGCCTCACCCTCATAGTGACTCATAAAACACTGTTGGTTAGAGTCAGTGTGAGTCATCTCATAGTCAACTGTGGGTTAGTGAGTCAGTGTGGGTCATCTTATAGTCAGCTGTGGGTTAGTGAATCAGTGTGGGTCATCTTATAGTCAGCTGTGGCTTAGTGAGTCAGTGTGGGTCATCTTATAGTCAGCTGTGGGTTAGTGAGCCAGTGTGGGTCATCTTATAGTCAGCTGTGGGTTAGTGAGTCAGTGTGGGTCATCTTATAGTCAGCTGTGGGTTAGTGAGTCAGTGTGGGTCATCTTATAGTCAGCTGTGGGTTAGTGAGTCAGTGTGGGTCATCTTATAGTCAGCTGTGGGTTAGTGAGTCAGTGTGGGTCATCTTATAGTCAGGTGTTGGCGAGTGAAGGAGTGTTGTGTTCAGGGGACAAAGTGGCTACTGTGTGACCTTAATAGCATTAAAAGTACTCACCCCTCCACTTCCCTCCCTCTTGCCCTTCCATTTCCCTCCTTCTTATCCCTCCACCCCTCCATTCCACCACCTTCATATCCCTCCAATTCACCCCCTTCACCCTTCCCTCCACCCTCCCCACCTCAATCCTATCCCCCTACCCTTCCACTACTGTACCACCTCCCCCTGACCCATGTACCCCTCAGCACTGTGTCACCCTCTCCCCCATCCCTCTCCCTCACCCCTCTAGCAGTCCCATCCTTCCTCCTCCAACACTGGTATACTCAATCTCCACCTCACCCCATCCCCTTCCCTCTTCCACCCTTCTCCTCCACCTCTCGTGTACTTAACCCTCCCCTCTGGTGTGAGCTTACAACACCTTCTCTTCCTCCTCCTCTGGTATAGTTTCAGCTGGTGCCATGCTTAGATGTTTTTGCCTTACACTGGTGAACCACGTGTTGACTATGTGGTCAGGTGTAGGATGGTGGGTGGGTGAGTGGGTTGGTGGATGAATGAATGGGTGAGTAGGTGAGTGGGTTGGTGGATGAATGAATGGGTGGGTAGGTGAGTGGGTTGGTGGATGAATGAATGGGTGGGTGGGTGAGTGGGTTGGTGGATGAATGAATGGGTGGGTAGGTGAGTGGGTTGGTGGATGAATGAATGGGTGAGTAGGTGAGTGAGTGAATAAGTACACAGAGCCACCCAACCAATAGTCAACATAATTTATTTTTTATGTGGAGAAAGAAGACGGTGATTGAAGCTTAGAGGAAGGCAGGCAGGAAGGAAGGAAGGAAGGAAGGAAGGAAGGAAGGAAGGAAGGAAGGAAGGAAGGGAGGAAGAGGGTTAATAGTTCAGGTAATTGAAGAAAACTAGGAGGAGGTTAGGTTAGGTTAGGTTAGGTTAGGTTAGGTTAGGTTAGGTTAGGTTAGGTTAGACTTCAGTTCCCCGTTCTGGTGTAAAGGGTGGCGGGTGTGGTCAGGTGAAGGCGTGGACTGTGTTAGGGCGGGCAGGGTGGTGAGAGCAACCCATTCATGACGTGTGGGTGGGACACTTGAGGGTGGGCGTGACGCTGGTGACGCAACGTGACACTCTCTCTCTCTCTGTCCCTGGTATAGTGGTTTAGACCTTGCCTCCCTCTCCCCCTTCTCTCTCTCTAGCCTACCCCTGACCATCCTAGCCTACCCTTAGCCACCCTAGCCTTCCCCTTTGCCATCCTAGCCTACCCTTTGCCATCCTAGCCCTACCCTTGGCCATCCTAGCTTAGTCCAAACGAACTTGAGGGATGGAGATGGATGTAGTTCTGATTTATTGATTTTTGTTGTATTAATTGAACCATTTCATCATTTCTACCACTTATCAGCATACTAGCCATTCAGTCACTCGGTCTGTGCTTTGGTTACCACCTATATTGTCCAGGGTGTGATGTGAGGCCATAATAATACGTATTCCGACCGACCTTGCTGGTGCCTTTTGGTCCAGGGAAGTTGTCTACTGCCTATAGTGTTGTTGTAGTCTAGTGGGAGTGTTGGTGGGAGTTATTGATCACATTGCTTTATATTTTACCTACTCTACTAAACAAGGTCCATAGTTAGTGGTTGGTGGGTGTTATTGTCAGGCCTGTGTCTAGTTCAGCTATGGGAGTATCTTTCACCTGGGACGAATCTGTGTTTGGGTGATGGTCAGTGTGTGTGTAGAGGTACTGCTTGGTAGGTTAACATTGGTATAATAAGTGTGGTTTTATTTCCTTCGGCGAGGCATTGGATGGGTATTGTTTCCTGGGCTCTCATTTTTAGCTGTTTCCTTCCTGGTGTGGATATGGTGGGTGTAGAGTGGGTGTAGAAGGTGTGTAGAAGGTCCAGGGGGGGGTGTGGTGGGGGTAGAGGGATGTGGTGGGGGTAGGGGTGTGCTTCTACTCCTATATACTATCGTTGAGTTGTTGATTGATGAGGCATGGTGACACTTGGCTGGGTGAGGCGGTCATGGCCACGGCACTAAACCACTCCCCACCCTCCTCCCCACTTCCTCTCTCACCCAGCCTCCATCCCCACCCCCCTGAGCGTCCCTACCGCCTCCCCACCCTCTATTCATTGTCCTGTTCAAATACGATACAAAAATGGCCCTTATATCCAGTAAATATAGGGTAGACTGCCGGCTTAGTGCCAGAACTTACGATGCAGCCAGCCAGCCAGCCAGCTGCAGTAACCTACCTGACCACTACACACCTTTACACCCTCACCCCACCCATCAAGAGACACACAGTAACCTCTCACCTCCCTCTGATCATCGTGTCTCCAACTATTAGTTTGTCACCGAGCTTTTGTACCGTCCACGTGCAGCTGTTAGACATCACAGCTGCATCAGGGTTACCAGACCAAATCCCCCTTTTCTAAACACTGTGAAAATTTTTATATTCATAGTTGTAAGGTCACCCCCCAGTGGTCTCATCTCGCTCGGAAGGTTTTTAAGTGGTTCACTCCTCAATGTCACCGTGTTTTGTATATATTTTATGTTTATTTTAATTTTCAGCCTTTGAGTGTTATATATTCTTAGTAAACCATTATTATTATTATTATTATTATTATTAGTTTAGGTTATCAGTAGCAAGAGGATCATATCACTCCGCCAACATCTGAACGTCTTCAATTTCCTCTACTACTAAACTTCCTTCGCCCTTACGTTAAAAAAAATACCACATTACAGTCTATTCGTTATCTTTCTGCATCATAACCCCGGTCATCAGTATATCCACCATTATTATATTTTCCCCTTATTAGTCTTGTTTATAATGACTGAGAAACTAACATCCATGCCTCCCACCTTCCTCCTGTGTCTCAGTTGGATGTCTTCTGAGGGTGCCTGAAGGTGTACCAACCGGGGCTGTGTGTGAGTACTTCCTATAGTGAGGCCCAGGTGATTTTTGTTGTGAGGAAGCTTGTAGGTTGTACTCATAGATGGCGTGCTTTGTTGTTGTTGTTGTTGTTGTGGGTGGTATGGTAGTGATAAGTATGGTAGCGACAGTATGGTAGTGATAAGTATGGTAGCGACAGTATGGTAGTGATAAGTATGGTAGCGACAGTATGGTAGTGATAAGTATGGTAGCGACAGTATGGGAGTGATAAGTATGGTAGCGACAGTATGGTAGTGATAAGTATGGTAGTGATAAGTGACAGTATGGTAGTAAACGACAGTATGGTATAGTTTAAGACAGTGACTTTGAATCCCAAGTTGTCATTTGGACTCGAAGCCTTGAACCCGACGCCTCCAAACCCGAGCCGTCAGTGAACCATCGGATCCCATCAAGCCAGGGCAAAGGGTTGTTCAGCAGCTGTCGACGTTATGTACCAGCGGCCATGATGTCGGGGGGGCAAGAACACGCTATACCACAACCCTGCCAGATGATCTAACTCTACTCCTTTTCCTCCTTCTCTCCTCTTCCTCTTCCTCCTCCTCCTCTTCTTTCTTCTATTCCTCCTCCTCCTCCTCCTCTCCCCCCCTCGTCCTCCTCCTCCTCTTCCTTCCTCGTCCTCCTCCTCCTGATAATGTTACTAGATTAGTCAATTAAGATAAGGTAATTGAGGAAGATGAGTGATGGGAGGGAGGACTGTGATTTAGTAGGCCTCTCTCTCTCTCTCTCTCTCTCTCTCTCTCTCTCTCTCTCTCTCTCTCTCTCTCTGTCTGTTTTGTTCGTTTGTTTAACAGGGAAGAAAATTACGCAAAATTTAAAGATGTTACGAAATGTGCTTTGGTGGAGAGAGAGAGAGAGAGAGAGAGAGAGAGAGAGAGAGAGAGAGAGAGAGAGAGTATAAATCATACTTCATACATAAATATAATAACCACTTATACACTTTAATTAATCTCTGTTTACCTGAATGACCCAAACACACCTGTATGTAATAGAACTTGACGGAAGGTACAGCGGGGATGGATTAGGGGGAATGAGTGAGGCAAGCGACGTCCTATGCCAGAAAATAATGATTACTTTTTTTTTAGTGATATTATACAGTAAACCTTATCAGTAACCTTATCAGTAATCTTATCAGTAACACAGATAACAGGACCGTTTGCTAGCCTCAATCACCTGGTATTATTGTAAACTGTTGAAGGTTAGTTAGTCATTAGGATCCCTTGCACACCTTTACCTGTGGATGAAGAAAAGTTTGGGGAGTGAATCCTTTATTTAACGGACTGTATGGAGAGGAATGTCCGTTATATCGAGAGGTCCGTTATATTGAGAGGTCCGTTAGATTAAGAGGTCCGTTAGATTGTGAAACTTCCCATCTTATGAACTATATAGAGATGAAGGTTCGTTATATTGAGTGCCCGTTAGATATGAAACCTACCCCTTCTAACGGATTGTATGGAGATAGAAATCCGTTATATGGAGGCTTCATTATATACAACATGATTAATGTACATATAACCTAACCCTACCTAACCCTAACCTAACCCAACCTAGCCCTAACCTAACCCTACCTAACCCTAACCTAACCCAACCTAGCCCTAACCTAACCCTACCTAACCCTAACCTAACCCTACACTAACCTGACCTGACCTGTGTTGTTGTTGTTGTCCACAGGGTTGTTCCGTGGGAGTATCACCCCTATGGAAGGATCAGGGGAGGTGACTGCCTTAGAACGACCTCGCTCCCTGGTCACATCTTCTGCTCTTAGGTCCTCAGTGGATAGAGGTACGTACACACACACACGCACACACACACACACAAACACACACACACACACACACACACACACACACACACACACACACACACACACACACACACACACACACACACACACAAGTATGATCTATATATTGAAACTTAATAATAAAAGTGAAGGATGTTTATTAAATCCCATATATGATCCCCCCCCCCGCCGCCGCCTCCTTCAGGATGTCGGAACAGCATGGGGAGTTTAACAGCACGAGACACGTCAGTGAGTGGCGGCATCAGTGGTGGGTCGAGCATGGGGCTGTTGTCACCCCTGGAGGAGGCCGAGGAGTGGGCCAGGATCAACGACATCATGGCCAGCTTCGGCGGCGGCCTGGCCAGGGAGAGCGTCTTCATGGCCGAGCTAGAGCATGAGTTCCAGACCAGACTAGGTACGTGTATGGCCCTGTTGTTGGTTATATGGCCCAGGTGTTGGTTATATGGCCCAGGTGTTGGTTATATGGCCCAGGTGTTGGTTATATGGCCCAGGTGTTGGTTATATGGCCCAGGTGTTGGTTATGTGCCCCAGGTGTTGGTTATGTGCCCCAGGTGTTGGCTATATGGGCCCCAGGTGTTGGTTATATGGCCCAGGTGTTGGTTATATGGCCCAGGTGTTGGTTATATGGCCCAGGTGTTGGTTATATGGCCCAGGTGTTGGTTATATGGCCCAGGTGTTGGTTATGTGCCCCAGGTGTTGGTTATGTGCCCCAGGTGTTGGCTATATGGTCTCCAGTCCTAATGGGTGCCAACGTAACCTGTGCAGCTCATTAGAATTTTGACCCATTAGGAGTGAAGCACAATCCTCCAGGGTTAGGGTGGGGCCTATTAGGACTGGATCCCATTCATCATGGTTAGTTTAGTTTAAGGTTGAGCGGAAGATTGAAGATAGGAGGAATGGGAAAGGTAAGGGAAGGTGGGGGAGGTGAGGGAGGGAGGGAAAGAGAGGTGAGGTGAAGGAAGGAGGGATGGGGGAGCGACGAGGTTTAAGAGTTAGATCGAGGCGATAGAGTTGAGAGGAGTAGAATGGTAGATTGTGGCAATTTAGGTCCAAGATATATAGTTAGTTTTTTTGTTTGTAACTTGTCGGGAGTTAGGGCCAGGCTGTAGAGGGGGGAGGGTAGGGCCAGGCAGTAGAGGGAAAGGAGGTGGGGGAAGGGGAGGGTCAAGCAGTAGAAGGTGGGAGGAGATGGGGGACACGTTTGGGTGAAGCTTAAGAAAGATATCTTATTTATAGTACACCCAAACATTAACTATATAGACTTGCTGTGCCACCAGATTTGAGATGGAGAAAGTAGTGTTGTTGTTGTTTTTATCCCATGGACACGATAGTAATCTTAGTATAGTACAGTGAATTAGGTCATCGAGTAAAATATCTTAAGCCCTTGGGTACTAAAACTTAAAATAGAAATGACTTTATCCCTTAAATACGATGTTTTTAACCCTTAGTGTACACCGACTTGTACTCAGGGGTTTAAGTTCATAATATTTTGCAGGGTCATGTGACAGAACATTTTGTACGAAACGGTAGTCAGTAGTTGGGGCGCCTGGTAATGTGGTATTTAATAATGTTGTATTTTGGCGTTACTTAATATAGTCAGCCTCTGGCCACGTAATTATCGCCCACATATTCATTAAAAAAATTTTTAACACAACAATTTTCAGTAAAGTTTTTGGTGTTGTCTGTTTCAGGGTTGTCACTGTCGCCATCACAGCAGGGTCTGGGTCTGTTGTCGAGCAGTGGGAGCAGCGAGGGTGTTGGGGGCGTGGAGGTGGGCGTGGTAGAGGCGGGAGACAAGACGGTGGGCGGGTGGCTGCGTGCACTGGGTCTCCCACAGTACGAGGACGTCTTCGCCGCCCACGGCTATGATGACACTGACTTTATGGTGAGTCCTTACCAGTCCTCTCTCTTGTGTTCACGGTCCTTCCTCATCTCTCACCTCTCCTTGGTCCTTCCTCCTGGACGTCTGGTGTTCCTCCAGAATCTGCGAGAAATACAGATATACTATTACTATATTTATGTATGTATAACATGTATGTATAACATGTATGTATGTATGTATGTATGCATGTATGTTTGTATCTTCAGTTTCAAGTTGCGCATCACGTTATAGGTAAGACTTTAAACTCACCTTCACCTCCGGACGACGACCAAGACAGGACAGAGGAAAATGCGGCATCACAGGCACGTCATGCATGATGTTGGGCCGCGTCTCTTACCAATATGAAATTGTTACGACATTACGTGTCCTGCATTTCCTGTGCCATTTCCAGAGACCTTTGAACATTACCTGATATAGAATACAGATGAAAGTTCACCAGCGGAGTAGTGTGTGTAAAGGATGAGACCAACAAGGCTCCCCTGGTAGGAAATGGTGTGTGAAGGTGACGACTGTGTGGTTGTATACACAAGTTCTAAGTGGAGAGTCCAGTTCAACACAGCCACACACACTACCCGGACTTCTTCACACTGGTAAATAGCATCAAAAGTATTTCCTGTGTGTAGAAGTCCGCATCTATACACACTACTGTACCTCGGCACTGTGTGGGAGTAAGTGCCTCGCTACACCTCCCAAGAATCAACAGCTTTACTGAATGATATATTAGTAACTTGGAATTGTGATGAGATGTTACTTATTGTGGTATTTGTGTGTTTATTTTGTCATTTATACTTCCTGGGGTTCATTTCTCTCTTTGTTGTTTATTATCTGGTGTTTTCTTTACCTGGTGTTGTGAGAGGTAGAGTATATCTTGAGGTGAGGTCATCATACACCTCACTGTCTCAGCTGTCGGGGCGTGTCGAGGGTAGCCTGGGGGTATTTCCTTCTTTCTCTGGGTGTGCCTCTTCCTTTTCCCTCCTCTGGGTGGTGACTCCTCTTCCCTCCTTTCCCTGGGTGGCATGACTCCCTTCCTCTGGGTGTAATAACTCCTTCCCTTGGGTGTGTGTGTGTGTGTGTGTGTGTATGTGTGTTTGTGCATGCATCCAAGACAATGTTGTGTGAGCAGTAACCTTTTACGAGAGATTTACGGGAGGTGTGGGGTTACCTGCAGGCTGGGTGTGTGTACGATGAGGGTGTGTGCACGATGAGGGTGTGTGCACAGTGTGAACCTCACTGTGTGGATGACTGGGGTACAGGTATGGGCAGGAAGCTGGGTTGTTTGTAGTTCTTGGCGACCTCACACACACACACACACACACACACGGAGGTGGAGTGTGAGGTGGAAACAGACGGCGGAGGTGTGAGATTATTACACTAGTGACCAGACTAAACTGTTGAAGGTGCTGGGACCCGTGTGTGTCTATATGTCTGTGGAATGAGGGTGAGTGGGTGGTATTTCCCCTCACACACACATAACTTGAACACCCGTAATAACATATAGTGTACGTGGTGGTGTTACAGAATGGCGGCATCCTGGAGCTGGGAGACCTTCGTGAGTTGGGCATCACACAGAAGGCGCACCTCCACACCCTACAGGAGGCTGTGTCACGGCTGCCCACGCCCCTACACGCCCTCCGCTCCTCTTACACCCTCCCGGACACCGTAGAGGCGTGGCTGGACTCCATACGGTTACCGCAATACGCCCAGAACTTCCACAAGAACGGCTTCGGCGACATGGAGAGGGTGAAGAAGGTGTGGGAGATCGAGCTGACCACCGTGCTGGAGATCACCCGCCCCGGCCACCGTAAGAGGATCTTGGCCTCGCTAGGAGAACGTCCTCTAGAGCCGGAGCTCCCGCCGGCGCTCAACCCGCATGACCTTAGTCTGGAGCTCACCAAATTGGTAAGTTATGACGCGCCCTCGTAAACGCCATTCATACTAAACTGTTAATACTTACACTGCCACGTAGCTCAGTTGTGTGTTGTTATGTTGTGATACTGAGTTATGAAGTCTACCTCTTGATGGCCATACAGCTAGAATATAGTGATTGGGCCATGCGCTACTACCTGGCCATACAGTACACCCTGACATACAGCACACCCTGACATACAGCCTTGGGAAGGCTCATATTTATACATTTCATACTTAACCCTTTGAGGATGATGGTTTAGCCCTTTGAGGTAGAAGATGATAGTTTAACCCCTCTGCAGACTACAGTGATATGTTCTCTCCTCCAGAACTCTGACATCTCGCAGCTGAAGGAGCAGCTGTTCAACGACCTGCCCTCCTCCACGTGTCGTGAGAGGCGGCCGCCAGAGACCGCCACCAACACCATCCGTCGCTCCGGCACCAAGAAGCGTAGCGCACCCCAGCCACCCAAGTGAGTACCCCACCCTCCTCTCCCCCCTCTCTCTGTTTTCTTTCTCCTACTGTTTTCCTCCTCCCTCTCTTTCTTCCTCCCCCACGTTTTGCTCCCTCCCTCTTTTCTTCTTTCCCCTTTCTGCTCCTCTCTTCTCTTTCCTCCTCTTTTCCTCCTCTTTTTTTCCCCTTCTCTCTTCCTACCACTCTATTCTTCCCTCCCTCTTCCTTCCCTCCCACCTCAGCTCTTTCTTCCCTCTCTCCTCCCCTTTCTCCTCCTACTTTCCCTCCTCTCTCCCTCTTCACCCGGATGTATGGACAAACTCCCACCTGACCCATACCTTCACCTAGTCAACTGAGCTTTGTGGATTAGAAAAAGCTTGTCACCACAATCATCATCATAACAACTACCACTATCATCACCATCATCACCACCACAACTACCACTATCAGCCACCACATCTACCACAACTACCACCACCCTTGTTATCTCGTGTGTTACGCCTTTATTCTCTTCTGTTTGTTCAAGCTGTGATGAATTGTGTTTAATTGTTGCCCCAAGAGTGACTGGTGCTGGCTGGTGGTAGTAATAGTTGTGGTAGTTTTGATAGTAGTGGTAGTAGTTGTGCTAGTAATAGTAATGGTGGTGGTAGTAGTAGTAGTTGTAATAGTGGTAGCTTATCATGGTGACTTATGGTCGCATATCTTGGTGACTTAGGGCCAATTGCAAGAACAGTCGTGGGGTGTACAATGCCATTTACGATGACCTTCTTGCCCTGATCTTGTTTCAGTTATACCACCCTTTTGAAGCTCAGGAGAGATCTCGATCGTTTCGGTATTTTGAGTACAGCACTAGCTAATAATTCCCACCAGGAAACTTGCTTCGTGACTCCTCCAAAGCTTCGAAAAGTGCAGAATTCCATGTGTTAAAGGCGATATTGCTGAAAAAAGACCAGGGCAAGAAGGTCATCGTAAATGGCGCCGTACACCCCATAACCGTTCTTGCAATTGGCCCTTAATGGTAGCTTATCATGGTGACTTATGGTACCTTATCATGGTGACTTAATGGTAGCCTATCATGGTGACTTATGGTACCCTATCTTGGAGACTTATGGTACCCTATCTTGGAGACTTATGGTACCCTATCTTGGCGACTTATGGTAGCCTATCTTGTTGACTTAATTGTAGCTTATCATGGTGAATAATGGTACCTTATCATGGTGATTTATGGTACCCTATCATGGTGACTTATGGTAGCCTATCATGGTGATTTATGGTACCCTATCATGGTGGCTTATGGTAGCCTATCATGGTGATTTATGGTACCCTATCATGGTGACTTGTGGTAGCCTATTTGATAACTACGTTCTAGTGTATTATGGTGATTGTTGTATTAAGATATGACTGACTGGTAGATTATGGCGTTGACTGTATGGTAGATTTTGTGATGGTAACTGGTAGATCATACTGGTGACTGTATGATAGTTTATGATGGTGACTGGTAGATCATACTGGTGACTGTATGATAGTTTATGATGGTGACTGGTAGATCATACTGATGACTATGATAGTTTATGATGATGACTGGTAGATCATACTGGTGACTGTATGATAGTTTATGATGATGACTGGTAGATCATACTTGTGACTGTATGATAGTTTATGATGGTGACTGGTAGATCATACTGATGACTGTATGATAGTTTATGATGATGACTGGTAGATCATACTGGTGACTGTATGATAGTTTATGATGGTGACTGGTAGATCATACTGATGACTGTATGATAGTTTATGATGATGACTGGTAGATCATACTGGTGACTGTATGATAGTTTATGATGGTGACTGGTAGATCATACTGATGACTGTATGATAGTTTATGATGATGACTGGTAGATCATACTGGTGACTGTATGATAGTTTATGATGGTGACTGGTAGATCATACTGGTGACTGTATGATAGTTTATGATGGTGACTGTGATCATACTGGTGACTGTATGATAGTTTATGATGGTGACTGTGATCATACTGGTGACTGGTAGATCATACTGGTGACTGTATGATAGTTTATGATGGTGACTGTGATCATACTGGTGACTGTATGATAGTTTATGATGACTGATCATACTGGTGACTGTATGATAGTTTATGATGGTGATGATCATACTGGTGACTGGTAGATCATACTGGTGACTGTATGATAGTTTATGATGGTGACTGGTAGATCATACTGGTGACTGTATGATAGTTATGATGGTGACTGTGATCATACTGGTGACTGTATGATAGTTTATGGTGACTGTGTGACTGCTGTGATCATACTGGTGACTGTATGATAGTTTATGATGGTGACTGGTGACTGATCATACTGGTGACTGTATGATAGTTTATGATGGTGACTGTGATCATACTGGTGACTGTATGATAGTTTATGATGGTGACTGTGATCATACTGGTGACTGTATGATAGTTTATGATGGTGACTGTGATCATACTGGTGACTGTATGATAGTTTATGATGGTGACTGTGATCATACTGGTGACTGTATGATAGTTTATGTTGGTGGTCATTACGTGTTTAGTATTATTTTCAGTCTGTGTATATGTTATTTACGGATATTCATCATCGTTTTACTCAAGTGTTGTAAGAAGGATGAGGTATAGGGCTACATTATTAAGAGTACAGTGTGGTGGTGAAGAGTGAGTTATGTGTTAGAAAACATTTGTCCTCCTCCTGCTCCCACTAGGACCCCCAGAGCACAGCCGAGCTTGGACTTGCAGGGCAGCACAGACCAGCTAGGGCACTTGTCCATCCGTGACCCCTCCCAGCTAGTGGTCGGAGTCCCCAACACAGTACTCACCACCTGGAGACACCACCCCAATGCACTTGTCTCTGCTAGTGTCCAGTATGTTGCACAGGTGAGCTATATTTGTTGTTTCTCTGTGTATGTGTGTGCGCCTAACACTGTTCATTTATGCCTATATGTTAGAAGGTTTTTGGTGCAGTGATCCTTCCCTTCATAGTTTGTTCCTCCACCAACTTTATATCTCCACTAAATTATCCCCCAGTATAAAATTTTCACATTCTGCTTCTTGACTTTGTAATAATATGATGGCTTTTGAATGCTAATCATAACTCTTAGGAATATTATTGAACCTTTGTACTTAACATACACATTGCCTGCTTTTACTGTACTGTATATTAATTTCCGGCCCTCTCTCCTCTATTTCTCTTAAATAAGGTTTATGATAACACAAGTCATTAAAGTACATTATGTTATAGATGTCTTACTCGGTTTATGGCAAGATGTTAAAAGGTTTGGATTTTGTTTTTTAGTATGATAGGCCTCCTCATGGATAGTTATTCTATTTACATACAGTGTTTGGAAAAGTAACATACATAATGAAATTGGATATACTGTATTCATTAACCTGACTACTGTACTATATCCTGAACTTTTTACCATATAAACATTAGTACAGTAATTTGACCTCGATGGTTGTAATACTCTCACACAGTATCTTGGATCCACCCATGTGAAAGAGCTTAAAGGAACAGAATCCACAATGAAATCCATCCAGAAACTGAAGAAGTCCACCTCAGAGGGTTCCAAGATCCCAAAAATTGTTCTCTCCGTGTCATATCGAGGTGTCAAGTTCATTGATGCTTTAACGCAGGTTAGTAGTTGTCTTGTGTAATGGCATTTGGGTGTGTTCTAAAACGTTTAATTTATGATTATATTAACCCAGCTAGTGGTAGAAAAAGCATCATCACACTTAAGTTATTCATTAGCATGTCCTGTATTCTATTGTTCTTTCACAAGAATTACCAATAGTTATACAACCATGAGTATTTGTATTTTGTGCAGTACTGTACAGGAAAAATTTTGAGATTTTCTTGTCAATTATAATCACATTGGCAAAAACGTTGTCTCCCTCTTCAGGCATTGGTGTGTGAACATGAGATCCGCAACATCCACTGTGCCTGCCAGGATGCTGATGACCTCTCACACTTTGCTTACATCACCAAAGACTTAGAGACTAAGGGACACTATTGCCACGTCTTCAGAGTACAGTCAAGGGTGAGTATTGGGTGTGATTTAGTTTTGCCAGGTCTGATAAGACGTTTGTGCTTGTATTGGTAGAATTGTGTAATTTATTGTTAATTATGTAATGCATTGATTTATGGAGACAGCATAATGCAGGGATGATATCTTGTGTTAACACTGAATGGCCGGTGTTTAATTGTCAAAACAAAGCTAAATTTGAGAGGGGAATCATGCTTAAGACATGGGATAAGATATACCAAAAGCTGATCTCAAACTGGGATGCATATAAAACCCCACAATAAGCTAACTTTTTGTCTTATGTTGAAAGACGTGTAAACAGCTCCCAAAATTGAGCACCTGTTATCCATTGAATGAGCAAAACAATGCAAAGTCATGTCATTAACATTTGCTTTTAAAAAAGTGTTATTTGTGCAGTATTTTCACACACTTGCAAATTTAATGAAGAAATTATTAGTTTTTTGCATGATTTGGAGTGGTGAAGTGTGACTTAAGGAATGGTGGAAGGGGATAAGAAAGGTTCTCGAAGTTGGCATGAACGAGAAGGATGCCAGAAGACAGGATTGTAAAGAGGATGTAAAGAAGTAATATAACAGGTGCACTAGATAGATGTAGACAACCTGCATTGTGGGTGGGAAGGTGGAGCATTAAGAAGAGGGAGGGGGGTGGGGAAGGGGGGGGTTGTGAAGAATAGTGAGGCTAAAGGAGATACTAAGTGATGGGTAGCCTGGAAGTTCTTCAGGCATGGCTATCACCCACGGCTTGCCCATGGCTCATTCAGCTCCTAGTACCGGTAACCCCATCCTCTGTGTTTTGTTGCCAAAAACAAACAAGAGTGAAGAAAATTGGGGCTTCTGAATATGTGTGTGGAGGTAATGAAGATGACAAGGAAAAGTGATGGGAATAAGTGAAGCAATGATGGATGGCAGGAACCTGGATGTCCTGGCTTTGAGTGATACAAAGGATGGACATCCAGGAAGCAGCGGTGGGTGTGCATGATCATACTGCATGGTGTCAAGTGTTTGTCTGAAAAGGGATATGATGTTGGGCTGTATGATGTAGAATTGCTGAGTGAATGTCTGGCAGACCACAAAATTATGTTATTGAGTGAGCATGTTGTGTTGTAGACCACCATGTTGTGTTGTAGAATGATTGTGAACTGAGAAAAAGTACCAATATAAATATTATTTCCTCTTTTTGAAGGACTGCATCCATGGGACATTAAGTCAATTGGCTTTCTACCTAAATATGCTGTATGTAGCAACACTGAATTCTTGTGTACTTGAATTCTTGTCATATCGTTTAATCATGATTCAGATTTTCTTTTCTGAAAGTGTATAATAAACTGGCTCTCATGTAATGTACATTATCTTTTATTAAATATCAGTTCACTATTAAATAATGAATGATACTAAGGACAGATTAACAACATTGCTGTAATATTTCTTCTAGGAGCTTGCAACAGAAATTATCCTCACATTAGGGGAAGCCTTTGAAGTGGCTTACCAACTAGCACTTCGAGAACAACCGTACACAAACCAATCTGATGAGCAGAAATTGGCTCATGGACACACTAGGTCAAAATCAGAGCACTTACGAGGCAATCGTGCACTCTCAAATGGCTCTTCTCATACCAGGTAACTTTAAAAGTACAGTTGGACATTTTCAGTAATTTTTTTTTAATCTGTGATATATTAGTAATTAATGAGTAAGTTTGAAATTCATGTTAAAATTGTGTGTTATCAATCTATGGTGCATTTTCCTTACTAATTCATTACTTTCTACCCAATACAGATCACATTCCACAGTGCCCCAGCAGATGTCCATTGGGGGTGTATCAAGCAGCTCAGCAGAGAATCTTCTTTCAGACTCTGGCAATGGGTCAGAAAAAGAATGTGGCTCAAGAAGAGATTCTCTTAACTCAGTGCCATCAGGTCAAACTCAGATGAATGGGTCATAGTGTGTGTGTACTTTTTTTTCTCCAAAGAACAGTTATATTTGTGCAAGGAATTGTGATTTTTCCTAATGTTTGTCTTATCATAGTTCAAACAGCACTCATAATTACCGAATAGTGGAATAGTGTTCGTGGGCAAGACTTTTTCCTTAAATGCCACTGAGTTGATCTCAGATAGAAGGCATACTCTTGACTATTAAGTCTTATTGATATAGTGTACAGACATTCCTTGACATTTTTTTCAGGTTTAACACCTAACACAGAAAGTGTGTGACACTATGTTTACTGAAAACACTTTACTTGCAGTTCTACTTACGGATATCTAACTGAAGGTCATTTGGATACCGAGAGACATTGAAAGTTTTGAATTTCCTCCTATTTCTTGGTTAAATAATTTGGGAATTCAACACTTGAAATTTAATTTGCATGATACACTTGATCATAAAATCATCAAAAATTACATATAATAGTGTGAATCAAAGAAAAAGATATAAAAAAAGTTATTTGTTTAATGTTAAATTGAACAATACTGTGTATGATATTGTTCAGCCTATGGAATAGTCATGCAAGATACACCTGAAAATTTCTGCTTGATAAGTGAGTGATCAGCCTTGAAAATTTTAAGCTGACATTTCAGTGTCTTGAAAAGGTAGCTAATAAATAGTTTCTCCAAGAGAAATGACATACCTAAGATATTCTAGAGGAGTAAGATAGTGTACTTTTAAAGTTATGGTTCATAGAAAATGAAGTGGTTATTAAAAAGTACTTTAGGTGTTTTGCCCATTTTTTAAGTTCAGCACGGGATCAGTCATGTGAATTTGACTTAAGGAACAAAATTAAATATTTGTGAAGAAATGAATCTCAGAAGATGCATGTCACAAGAACGGAGCATTGATTTTATTGCCGACTGAGTTCGCCTTTTTATTAGCCTTGTTGAGCCAAAATTTACTGTCTACAACTATGATAAAGGCTGATGAGTGAGAAGGCACATTAACAGCTGCAAGGGATGTGGTGCCCATCCTCAAGCCTGCACAAGTTGTCTTTCACAGAGTGTCAAATATTTATATGTTCATTGTTAATTGGAATTCAAGAAATGTTGTGATGAGGGCATGAAAGACCATTTATTTTGGGTATTGTTTTACATGATGTTGACTTTCATATGTGAATATTCTTGATAATTTCATTCCATATTATTTCTTGATGCTATATGGTTTATTGGGAAAATTGTATACGTTTAGTGTGTCAATTGTTATTTTATTTTAATTTTTTTTGGTAAAATTTTTTTTATTTTATTTTTATTTTTTTTTAAATATTATTCACTACGGTATATCAGATTTGTTATCACTGTTTTGATACTTGGTATATCTGGGGGGTGAATTCATTGTGTGATGCATTGTTCTTATTATCAGTGATATTAGATGGCTTATTAGCAAGTTAGATTACTCAGTCAAGCAGCCTCAATTGTCACTGAGTGATTGTAAGCAATGTGTTGGAGAATTTATGTTCCAAGAACACTTGTTGCCTCACCTTTTTTCCCCCACTACATGGCATCCAAGCATGGTTCTTCATTATTTTCTCAGGTTCCAAGTTCTGGACATAGTACTGAGCACTGCATCAGCACAGCAAGTTCCCATATATTGTACATATGTGTGTATGAGTGTCTGATTATAGGTTTATAAGCCTGCATTGACAAGTGGTTCTGCCTGACGTGACACTTGAGGTGAAGTGCCCTAAAACACAGACCACATATATAGTTAATCTTCTTTAGTATCAAGAGTAGCATGAAGATTGTATTAGTTTTAAGTAATCCATTTATCTTCTCATTGTGATCATAGCATATATACAGTAAAAAATAGGTATTATCTAATGTCATGGAAGTGATAATAGAATAAAGGGATAAAGAGACACTTTAAAGTGGGCGATCAAGTGTTCAGTAAGCAGCGAGGGAAAATGTCGACAAAAGAAGCAACGTTGCATCATGCCTTTTTAAACGGTGCTTATTTGAGCACAACTTGTATATTTGTACTTCTAGGTTGTTTGCACAGTTGGCACTATTAGGTGTTTGGCATTGGCTGTTAAAAGCTACAAGTCTTATTTGTAACTTCAATAAATATGAGTTATACTTCCTCTACTTTTAACTTTAGACATTCAAAATATTCTAAATATTTCAGTACATGAGGGAGTGTATATAATTCTATATTATGTATCTATGTATGTATGTAAAAGTTTTATCCCCCAATTTCAGTAATTTTGAATGTTGCTTTTAATCACAATTTTTAAATATGGTTTTCCTATGTATTATTATATCTAGTGTATATGTTGACTCGGCTGTTGACTTTGCACCACACCTTCATCCATCTCACTTAATACTACCTGTAATGCTTAGAGCTTTGAGAGTATATAGGGGAGTAAAGGTGTCGTATCTCCAGACCTTTCAAGCTTAAGATGCATCTAATCTTGATTTTTGGGGGGAATCATTCCATGCTAGTCAGTCATATTACTATTATACTCAGTGAGATGGTTGTAGGTTGTTGATAATACACTACAGAGGGCGTTGGGGGTTTGTGTCAAAAATCTCAAATGGCCGCTGCAGTTTTAGACAATGAATTTTAGATAATGCATACAATTGTTTTTTCTTTGAAGAATTGTAATATTGTAGTCATCTCAAAGTGTTTGTCATGTTTTATATACGTTTTGTACATCAAAATAACCTTGGCAGAGTTTTTTTTCATGGGTATTTTTTCCTATGTAGAGAAATTTTCCTTAATGATAATTGGTACTACTTGATGGTACTGTGCAATTCCATTTACAGAAATAGGCTACTACTTACAACTTGTGTAAAGCAATTTTATAATACATTGTAATTACGTTATCACTTAAAGGAGTCAGGAGTTCACAGAAGCAATATATACGTCTGACTCATTACTGTTTGTTTTCTATCTAGAAATTTTTACCGAATGCTGTATACATAGTAAACCTTTAATAAGAGGAATGTTACAACGCACCAGTTACTGATGTGTACTACTGGCGTGTGCTAGTCATGATGAAGATATGTTCCCTGTATCTGTGTGTCTGTATCATTGTTATGTTGTAGGCTGACTGGACACGTGACAATTGCTGTGGTATAGGAGTGTAAAATGCACGTGGTGTACCTTATACCCGCCTGCCTCATAACTCAATATTCCAACACCTGAGACCAATGAAAATTTTCTTAGATTTTTTAGTGTTTTATATGTTTTATACATGTTCTTCAACCATATACTGCTTTCATGTGTGTGTAGTTGGAATCTAGATTTTTAATTATTATACGTAATCAAATATGAAGTTGGTCAAAATTAGTCTGCTATACCTAAAATGAAGTGAAAGTGCACAAGTGTACACTCCCCAGTAATAGTATACGTTAAATTTTTGACCCTGAATGAATGAGCTTTCAATTATATATCGTACATAAATATATATCTTTTAGTCACTGTATCCCCCACTGTGATGGCCTTTAATAACTACTGAATCACTTACATACCCAGCTCCATTGTGAAGCCCATCAGCTGTTTCCCTTTGTAATCACTGGTAATACTCCTTTGACATTAACAATTCCTGTGTGTGACTGACATCTGTTTTCACATGGTTCAGAACTCCATGCTTTCCATTGTTTAGTTCCTCTTGTTAGTCACTGCTGATAATACTCAATTATGACTTTTAAGTTCCTCAATTTAGTCCATTTTAAATATTATTGAATGATGTAGTTACCAGGCTTTGCTTATTGTCTCATCAGTGTGTTTTTGTTGAACCATCCCACAGCATCTGTACTAACATCAGAAACTCCCTCCGATGATAACTGCCACTACGCATTGAAACTTGCCAGTATCCAGCATGTGTTGACTGAGACCACCGCCCTCATCTTGCATGACTCTACACAGCAGTGGGTTTTCTCTTCTCTTGCTGTTTCTTTACTTCTTGCTTTCTCAAATGCAATTATTTTGACAGGTATGTGATTTTGAAATTCTACGTGCGCATAAAACGTTGATTTATTTTTACTTTTTCTAATATGATGACCAAGTACAGCATAAATATTTACTTTTATCTACTCAAGGTTGTGAATGTTTGAGATTAAAAAAGAAATATATATATATATATATATATATATATATATATATATATATATATATATATATATATATATATATATATATATATATATATATATATATATATATATATATATATATATATATATATATATATATACATATATATATATATATATATATACTATATATATATATATATATCCATATATATATATATATATATATATATATATATATATATATATATATATATATATATATATATATATAAAAGCTTGGTAATTCTCCATTTGGTCTGTGCTATTGAGATAACTTGTTACACCACTTCTTTTCTGTTCCCACATAGACGCAGGCTCATATTTAAAGATACACTTTCAGAGTTGTGTTGGACTTTTAGCCAAGTGTGTAATTCAAATATGTTGTCTAGACTTCTTATCACAGCTTCTTTGTATTGTGCACTATAAGTTGTAGCATAAAAAAATGGACTGTTAAATTCAGACTACACAGAGCACATACAGTAGTACCCCGATTTACGCGGTCAATTGAACCCACAGGGTACCGCGTAAAGTGAAAACCGCGTAAAGTGAACAACAGAACATATGGGATTAATTCCAATAGAGACTGGCCCGACCCCCAAACTCCACTTTTTGACGACACACAACTATGTTGTAGTAAAAATATTATCTTAACTTTATGATGGTATGCACACACAATTAATAATTAAGAGAAATATCAATAATATTAGTTTTTTTAACACTTACATTAGTAGAAAAGATGGCTGGGCACACGGGGATGGGCGGTTGGTTCCGAGGCAGAGGGCAGATTATTGGCCCTCACCTGTATCACTTGTATCAATTGTATCACTATCCACCACAGAGGCTTGCAGGACCTCTTTGTCAAACCCCTCAAAGTCCATATAAGTCCATATCCTCACTATAATTATCACTATCACTGACTTGGGCCGGCTGTGGTGGGTGGCGGGTGAAGAACTCAGTAATGTTTTGATGACTGGGCAACCTTGTGCGCATCCTGCCCGCGCCGCTTCCTGCGTATATGAGTAGATGCACCGCGGAAAGTGAAAGTTTGGTTCTGGCGAGGCACAGCGTAAATGAGAAATCGCGGAAAGTGAAACCGCGTAAAGCGGGGTAATACTGCATATCTATTTTCTTGCAATCGTCTCCCAAGTTCAAGCACGCTTTTCAGTACCCATTATCGTGATATGAAAGATCACACAATGCTAAAGGAGATATACTCGTCTTTCTATAAACACTGTATATTGTCGTTTCCAATCATTGAAGAAAATTCCAAATTCTATTCTTGTAACTTCTGCCTTTGAACTGTGAGGAGACTTGGTGCGTTGGAAGCATAAAACGTTTTTTGCCGTTTTAAAATATTCTAATTAACACTTAGAATCTCAAACTTCAAGTTTTTATCCATTTGATAATTTCCAGCTTCACCAGGCTTGAGGTTAATAATAATGATAATACAAAATTCAGAATATGAATAAAAAATTCCCTTCTCTAACCACTAAGTGACGTCTCACGGTCATTCTGAATTGTATATGAGTTTGTGTTATGTTAGATGGACACGAGAGTTCAAATGTTATTATGAACACATTAAATCTTTAATGAATACATGGTGATTTTACTAACATTCCTTTGCAACAACCTACCTCGATGAAATGTTATTAGATATTACAACATGAGAGATCAAGCAGAGAACCTGTGACAACCACCACGTCAAGTCTAATGTTGCTAGAGTACCAGGTCAAGTCTAATGTTGCTACAGTACCAGGTCAAGTCTAATGTTGCTACAGTACCAGGTCAAGTCTAATGTTGCTTCAGTACCAGGTCAAGTAATTAATTAGCATTGAAAAAGTCCTAAAAATACTCCAAGCCTCATTAAGGCCACTAATTACCCCCCAATCGAAATGAGGATCATAGATTTGCAATCAGCATGCTCAAGAGCGCATATAATGAGATTTTCAGCAAAATCAAATTTTTGGCCAAAAACATAAGTCTTACACCTTAGTAATTTTTTGACCGAATTAGACTTTTCTCTCGGAATTGGAATTTGAGAGGTTTAACCAATTAATTACTTCCAGAATACAACAAAAACACCAAAATTTCATCTGGGAAACCCATAGTTGGCTGTAAATGCCATCCCTCAGTGACCTCCACCACCAAGCACTGGAAAGGATTGGCAGCCAACTAATGCACCACCCTCGTCATCACTGTACTCCCAGAGGCCCTCCCAAGGACGGTGGCGCGACCAGGGTGCGTGCCAGGGTCAGTGGCGCCCCCAGGGGACCCTGCCAGGGGCCTTGGCGCTACCAGGCGTCTCCCAGGGACAGCGGATATACCAGGGGCTCTCTCATGGACGGTGGAGCCCCCTGGGACTCTTCCAGGCACAGCAATGCTCCCAGAGGCCCTCCTAGGGACGGAGGCACTCCCAGGGGCAGTGCCAGGCTCGGTCGGGCCTCCTGGGACCCTCTCAGCGAAGGTGGCGCCCACAGGGGCCGTACCAGAGGCGGTGGCGCCCTCAGGGGCCCAACTTGGTGTGGCGGAGACCCCAAGGGCCCTGCCAAGGGGGACGGCGCCGCCAGGGACTTGATTGTTGGGTCACATATATTGCATACGTCCAGCAATCCCTTACTTAACTGTGATTGGTGGAGTAAAATATAAATCCACCAAATTACAGCCAATAGGAGAACAGAGCCTCCAGTCAGCACAACACCCCAACTTATGTATTCCTGTTGGATATTTATTATCCTTTTCATTGTTGAGATCTGCGATAATACTGGAAATGTGATGGGCGGTGTATTTATTTAACATCATATCTATCAGAGATCTAAATACGTAGTGCAAAAACAACTGTACTAGTGGGCTCCTGTACTAGTGGTGGCGGCCCTCCCAAGAACGGTGGCGCTCCCATGGGCTCTCCCAGGGACAGCAACGCTCTCAGGGGCCCTCCCAGAGACGGCGGCACTCCCAGGGGCCGTGCCAGGGCCGATGGCGCCCCCAGGAGCCCTGCCAGGGGCGCTGGGACCCTCAGGGGCTCTTCCAAAGACAACCGCACTCCCAGAGGCCCTCCCAAGGATGGTGGCGCTCCCAGGGTGCATACCAGGGTCAGTGGCGCCTCCAGGAG
Organism: Homarus americanus; assembly: GCF_018991925.1. Classification (NCBI taxonomy): domain Eukaryota; kingdom Metazoa; phylum Arthropoda; class Malacostraca; order Decapoda; family Nephropidae; genus Homarus; species Homarus americanus. Next base: position 11,047,852 of record NW_024738300.1, on the reverse strand, counting down.
ACCCTGCCAGGGACCCTGGCACTACCAGGCCTCTCCCAGGGACAGCGGAGATCCCAGGGGCCCCCTCAGGGACGGTGGAGCCCCCTCAGGGACGGTGGAGCCCCCTGGGAATCTTCCAGGCAGTGACACTCCAGAGGCCATCCTAGGGATAGAGGCACTCCCAGGGGCCATGCCAGGCTCGGTCGGGCCTCCTGGGACCCTCTCAGGGAAGGTGGCGCCCACAGGGGCCCTACCAGAGGCGGTGGTGCCATCAGGGGCCCAACTTGGTGTGGCATAGACCCCAAGAGCCCTGCCAGGGGCGATGGCACCGCCAGGGACTTGATTGTTGGGTCGCATATATTGCATACGTCCAGCAATCCCTTACTTAACTGTGATTGGTGGAGTAAAATATAAATCCACTAAATTACAGCCAATAGGAGAACAGAGCCTCCAGTCAGCACAACACCCCAACTTATGTATTCCTGTTGGATATTTATTCTCCTTTTCATTGTTGAGGTCTGCGATGATATTGGAAATGTAATGGGCGGTGTATTTTTTTAACGTCATATCTATCAGAGTTTTAGATCGTGCAAAAACAACTGTACTAGTGGGCTTCTGTACTAGTGGTGGTGGCCCTCCCAAGAACGGTGGCGCTCCCATGGGCTCTCCCAGGGACAGCGACGCTCTCAGGGGCCCTCCCAGAGTCAGCGGCACTCCCAGGGACCATGCCAGGGCCGATGGCGCCCCCAGGAGCCCTGCCAGGGGCGCTGGCACCCTCAGGGGCTCTCCCAAGGACAACCGCACTCCCAGAGGCCCTCCCAAGGATGGTGGTGCTCCCAGGGTGCGTGCCAGGGTCAGTGGTGCCCGCAAGGGGACCCTGCCAGGGGCGCTGGCGCTACCAGGCCACTCCCAGGGAGACGTCCAGCAATCCCTTACATAACTGTGATTGGTGGACTAAAATATTAATCCACCAAATTACAGCCAATAGGAGAATTTTTTTTTTTAATTGATTTGTAGGATTATTACCTACGCGGACCTTAAGCTAAAATGCTGGTCCACCCACTGCTGGGATAAAACACCAGCGTCTTTTTGGTAAAATGTACATCACCGCCACCAGTGTGGGGGGGGGGGATGCTCGGTAAGAAACTGTAGGGTTTCTTGAGAGTGGTTGGTGGTTAGCTTTCTGGCAACCTTCTCTGCTGTGATAGGGGGTTGTATGTTTCTCCTAGCTAATTGTGTTTCAGGGCATTCTATGAAGTAGTGCTGCAGTGTGTTTTCTGCTCCGCTGTGGCAGGTCTTGCATATGCGCTGCTCTGCTGGTGCTGATACAATTATTTCCCAAATGCATGGGTATCCCAGTCTCAGTCGGTGGAAGTTGACTTCTTCCCTTCTTGTTATATCCTTAATGAGTGGTGGTCTCTCATAATTCGTGACCAGATAGTACCACCTGGCCGATCGTGATACTGGTGTTAATTTTCTATGTTTCTCTATTTTCCACTGGGCAGTTCGTGTTATTGTGGTCTTCTTTATCTGCTCCTGACTGGGCGGGATGTTCATCTCGATGTTTCGCTGTTCTAACGCAGCCTTGGCAGCAGCATCAGCTTGTTCATTCCCTGGGATTACGATATGACTGGGCACCCAGTTAACGATAACTTGCCGATCTTGTAGTTTTAAACCTTGCAGTAGTCCAATAACGGATGTTATGAGATGAATGTTGTCTCTATGCTCTCTGCATTGCAGTGCTTCAATAGCACATCGTGAGTCAGTGTGTATTACAACGCCTTGTTGACTGTTTATGGAAGCGTGTCTTAGGGCTCCAAGTATGGCAGCTAGCTCAACTTGCAAAGTAGAGCATCCATCTGAGGTTCTCCAAAGGGACGTGTTACCTCCTTCTATAGTGAAGGCTGCTCCTGCCTTCGTACTGGTGGTCTCTACAGAACCGTCTGTGTAATACACTGTACTATTGTGAGGTGTTAGAGCCTTCATGTTTCTCTCTGCCATCTGTCGGAGCTCATGTGGGTTACAGTCAGCCTTTCTTGTCCCAGTTTGTAGAATGTTGAAGACTGCTGGCGGGGACTCCCACGGTGCTGGGGTGCTATAGTCTGGACTCATTGTATCAGGTCCTTTGCTGATGATTGTGTCTTTCAATTTCAGTCGATTTACAGCGTCAGCTGCGCACAATAGCCATGTTTTCTTGTTAAAGACATCTCTGTTAAGGTTCAGTGCTCGTAAGAGTCCATTCTTGATGTCACCCTCCCGAGCCCTGGTAATCAGTTTTGTTGCAAAGCACGCTGTTAATCGTTCCGCTCTGGTTTGGAGAGATGTGAGACCTGTCTCCATGTGTAAGTTTTCAATTTTTGTCCACATACAGTAGGTGCCTTGACAATGGCTCTCATAGCGTTATTCTGGGCAACTTCTAATTTCGCCCACTGCCCCTCAGACAGTGTGTTAGAGCTGGTGTCGCATAGTCTGTTAATGATCGAATGGCGTGTATATAAAGCGTTCTTAAGACTACATGTCCCGCACCCACCTTGGGTCCTGTCATGGCTCTCATCATGTTGACTCTCTTGCCTATTCGGTCTCTTAGATAGTTTATCTCAGTGTCAAATTTGAGGCATTTGTCAATCCAGATGCCCAGGTATTTGTATACATTGACCCATTGTAGGGCAATACCTTGTATTTGAAGTTGTGTCACTGGCTCATTGTGTCCAATCCTCATGGCTTTCGATTTGGGGATTGATATCTTGAGCCCGAGCCTCATAATTTCTTCACTGAGGAGGTCTAGTGCTCTTTGGACTTTGATGATTTGGTTTCTGCCTTTTACTATCAGTGCTAAGTCGTCAGCATAGCACAGCAGTTTGGTACCCTCTTGAAAGGGGAGCCGACACAAGTTTTCCATGAGGATGTTGAAGAGAGTTGGACTAAGAACTCCTTGTGGTGTGCCATTTTTCAGTCTTTGCTGATCTGAGACTTGTCCTTGACAAGTAACTCTTGCTGTTCTGTTTTGGAGATAGTCAGCAATCCAAGCCAGTAGGTATCCTTTGACGCCTTTCCAGGCCAGAGTGGTTACAATGGCCTGTGCATTTGCAAGCTCAAATGCTTTCTCTAGATCAAGGAATACTACGATTGCCTTATTTTGACCAATCGATCCCAGGAGAGTGGCCAAACTGTGTGCAATGCTGAGACCTTTGGTGAATCCAAAGATATTGCGGTGAAGTGGTCCAATTTTCCAGAGGAGTAGTGTAAGGACCATCCTTTCGGCGGTTTTGCCAATGCATGCTGTTAGTGATATTGGTCTGAAATTCGGGGGATCATTGGGTTTGGGAATAGGAACAATGTTTGCTCCTTTCCAAGCTGATGGGAGTTTGCCTGCTGTCCATGATGCGTTTATAACTGTTAGGAGAGCAAGTTCACCAGCAAGTCCTGCATTGCTAAGCAATGAATAGGTTATACCATCACTGCCAGGAGCGGTGTCTTTGCTTGTTTTCCTGGCTCTTCTGATTTCTTTTATAGTAAACAGACAGTCTGTAGTGTCTGCTTGTTCAATTGCATGTCTGACTACTACTTCTCTCTCCAGTTGTACTTGCTGTAGACGAAGTCTTATTTCAGGAGGTAGTTGAGCTGATGCAAGCATTCTGCAAAGTGCTCTGCCAAGCGATTTGCTTCCTGTAGTGGCTGGGGGCGGGCTGAAGCTCTGGGCAGTTTTCCTGTTGCTATCCTGAGTTTCCTCCAGAGTTCACTCAGGCTGGTGTGTGCATTAAAGGTTGCACACCACTCGAGCCATTTGTCTTCCCTAATTTTCTGCGTAATTTGACGAGCATGTTGAACAGCAGCTCTCAAGAGTTTCACTCCCTCAGAGGAAGGGTATTGTCGGAGATGTCTTCTGAATGTATTGATTCTGTGATTCTGTTCTATGACGTCGTCATTGTAGAACCAGTAGTCTTTGTGGTGTCTATTTGTAGGGTTTGTTTTTGGTATTGCTTTCTCTGCTGAATGTTGTATGGCATCAGTACGGTCCTGGTTTAGTTGGTCAATATCTTCTGCTGGTTCATAGTTCGAAAACCATTTTTGGAGTTATGTATTTCCTTGTTTACAACGACCGATTTAACTGAGTAAAAAATAGAAACAAAAAAGAATGGGTATCATCCTTCTAATGACACAAGGATCATGGTGGGACCACCCTAACATAAAGAGCCCCAAGAAAACATCAAATAGAATAACTTGGCTTGACTGAGACCGCCTTGTACTGCACCCTCAGAGCTAATGCATTCATCTCTATATCACCAACAAACCTAACGACTTCAATACTGTTGTCAACAGTGAAGGACAGACCAAGACTGTCAATATATAAGTAAGTTTAATAGAAAAATAAAAAAAATTATCTGAGATCAATATTTATTATATTTTACATGAATTTATGTAATTAAATAATTAATTACAGTAATAATCAAATAAGATTTTAATGCCATAATCTATTTTATATTTACAAATTAATGCATTGATCTTATAAAAGATACTTTCACAAAAACTAGTGAAATTATTAAATAAAATTGTTTCATGGGATGAAATATAATAGTTACCCCTCAGAGTTCTATCATGAAATATAATAAATACCCCTTCACAGTTTTCTGTCAGGAAATATAATAGTTACCCCTTCATAATTTTCTGTCATAAAATATAATAGTCCCCCCCCCTTTGAGTTCTGTCATGAAATATAATAGTTACCCCTTCACAGTTTTCTGTGATGAAATATAATAGTTACCCCTTAAACCTTCTTCTTCCTCTCATCAAAACACTAATCCTTCTTATTCTTCTTCCTCTCATCAAAACGCAAGGGAAAGATCGAAAGCTAGAGGGAAGAAACAAAATTCGAAGTGGTCATTTTAAGATCGAAGGCTAGATGGAAGAAACAAAGTTTGAAGGGGTGGTTAATTTTCGCCACCTGTCCCCAACCCTGCCCCCTGAAACCTAGTTTACTTATATTACTTTAGGATGCCATCATTTGGCCGAGTTGCACGATTTTATGTAATTACATAATTAATTACAGTAATAATCAAATAACACTTTAATGCCATATTCTATTTTATAATTACAAGTTAATGCAATGTTCTTATAAAGGATACTTTCACAGAATCTAGTGAAATTATTAAATACAATTGTTTTATGGGATAAAATATAATAGTTTCCCCCCCCCCTTTGAGTTCTGTCATGAAATATAATAGTTACCCCTTCACAGTTTTCTGTGATGAAATATAATAGTTACCCCTTAAACCTTCTTCTTCTTCCTCTCATCAAAACACTAATCCTTCTTATTCTTCTTCTTCCTCTCATCAAAACGCAAGGGAAAGATCGAAAGCTAGAGGGAAGAAACAAAATTCGAAGTGGTCATTTTAAGATCGAAGGCTAGATGGAAGAAACAAAGTTTGAAGGGGTGGTTAATTTTCGCCACCTGTCCCCAACCCTGCCCCCTGAAACCTAGTTTACTTATATTACTTTAGGATGCCATCATTTTGGCGAGTTGCACGATTTTATGTAATTACATAATTAATTACAGTAATAATCAAATAACACTTTAATGCCATATTCTATTTTATAATTACAAGTTAATGCAATGTTCTTATAAAGGATACTTTCACAGAATCTAGTGAAATTATTAAATACAATTGTTTTATGGGATAAAATATAATAGTTCCCCCCCCCCCTTTGAGTTCTGTCATGAAATATAATAGTTACCCCTTCACAGTTTTCTGTGATGAAATATAATAGTTACCCCTTAAACCTTCTTCTTCTTCCTCTCATCAAAACACTAATCCTTCTTATTCTTCTTCTTCCTCTCATCAAAACGCAAGGGAAAGATCGAAAGCTAGAGGGAAGAAACAAAATTCGAAGTGGTCATTTTAAGATCGAAGGCTAGATGGAAGAAACAAAGTTTGAAGGGGTGGTTAATTTTCGCCACCTGTCCCCAACCCTGCCCCCTGAAACCTAGTTTACTTATATTACTTTAGGATGCCATCATTTGGGCGAGTTGCACGATTTTATGTAATTACATAATTAATTACAGTAATAATCAAATAACACTTTAATGCCATATTCTATTTTATAATTACAAGTTAATGCAATGTTCTTATAAAAGATACTTTCACAGAATCTAGTGAAATTATTAAATACAATTGTTTTATGGGATAAAATATAATAGTTCCCCCCCCCCCTTTGAGTTCTGTCATGAAATATAATAGTTACCCCTTCACAGTTTTCTGTGATGAAATATAATAGTTACCCCTTAAACCTTCTTCTTCCTCTCATCAAAACACTAATCCTTCTTATTCTTCCTCTCATCAAAACGCAAGGGAAAGATCGAAAGCTAGAGGGAAGAAACAAAATTCGAAGTGGTCATTTTAAGATCGAAGGCTAGATGGAAGAAACAAAGTTTGAAGGGGTGGTTAATTTTCTATACACCTGTCTAGCCCTGCCCTGAAACCTAGTTTACTTCTATTACTTTGGATGCCATCATTTTGGGCAGAGTTGCACGATTTTATGTAATTACATAATTAGTACAGTAATAATCATCTTGCCCCAATGCCATATTCTATTTTATAATTACAAGTTAATGCAATGTTCTTATAAGAGATACTTTCACAGAATCTAGTGAAATTATGCAATACAATTGTTTTATGGGATAAAAAATATAATAGTTTACTTTGAGTTTATATCTTGAAATATAATAGTTACCTTCACAGTTTTCTGTGATGGAAAATATAATAGTTACCCTTAAACCTTCTTCTTCTTCCATCAAACACTATCCTTTGGTTCTTCTTCTTTCCTCTCATCAAAAACGCAAGGAAAGATCGGTGCTAGAGGAAGAAACGAAAATCTTTTGAAGTAGTCACGAAGGATCTAGCTAGATGGGAAGAAACAAAGTTTGAAGGGGTGGTTAATTTTCACCTGTCCCCAACCCTGCCCCCTGAAACCTAGCTTTTCATTTATATTAAGAATATTTGGCGAGTTGCACGATTTATGTAATTACATAATTAATTACAGTAATAATCTATCAACACTTTAATGCCATATTCTATTTTATAATTACAAGTTAATGCACAAATTTTATAAAGGATACTTTCACAGAATCTAGTGAAATTATTAAATACAATTGTTTTATGGGATAAAATATAATAGTTCTCTTTGAGTTCTGGTCATGAAATATAATAGTTACCCCTTCACAGTTTTCAGATGAATATAATAGTTACCCTTAAACCTTCTTTCTTTCTTCCTCTCATCAAACACTAATCCTTCTTATTCTTCTTCTTCCTCCCATCAAAACGCAAGGGAAAGACTGAAAGTTAGAGGGAAGAAACAGAAAAATTCGGCGTAGTCATTTTAAGATCGGGAAGGCTTAGATGGAAGAAACAAAGTTTACAGGTTAATTTTCGCCACCTGTCCCAACAACCCTGCCCCCCTGAAACTCTAGTTTACTTATATTACTTTAGATGCCATCATTTGGGCGAGTTGCACGATTTATGTAATTACATAATTAATTACAGTAATAATCAAATACCCTTTAATGCTATATATTCTATTTTATAATTACAAGTTAATGCAATGTTCTTATAGCGATACTTTTCACAGTGAATCTAGTAAATTATTAAATACAATTGTTTTATGATAAAATATAATAGTTCCCCCCCCTTGGAGTTCTGTCATGAAATATAATAGTTACTCCCTTCACAGTTTTCTGTGATGAAATATAATATTACCCCTTAAACCTCTTCTTCTCCTTCCCATCAAAACACTAATCCTTTTTATTCTTTCTTCCTCTCATCAAAACGCAGCGAAAGATCGAAAGCTAGAGGGAAGAAACAAAATTGAAGTGGCCATTTTAAGATCGAAGGCTAGATGAAGAAACAAAGTTTGAAGGGGTGGTTAATTTTCGCCACCTGTCCCTCAAACCCTGCCCCTGAAAACCTAGTTTACTTATATTATGAGATGCTATCATTGGTTGTCAGAGTTGCACGATTTTATGTAATTACATAATTAATATGGTAATAATCAATTAACACTTTTGCCATATCTTCTATTTTTATAATTACAAGTTAATGCAATGTTTTATAAAGGTGATACTTCACAATCTAGTGAAATTATTAAATACAATTGTTTTAAGGGATAAAATATAATAGTTCTCTCTTGAGTTCTGTCATGAAATATAATAGTTACCCCTTCACAGTTTTCTGTGATGAATATAATAGTTACTCCCTTAAAACCTTCTTCTTTCTTTCCCTTCTCATCAAAACATCTTTAATCCTTTCTTATTCTTCTTCTTCCTCATCAAACGCAAGTAAGATCGTTAGAGGAAGAAACAAAAATCTCGAAGTGGTCATTTAAGATCGAAGGCTAGATGGAAGCGAAGTTTGAAGGTGGCACTGCCACCTGTCCCTAACCCTGCCCCTGAAACCTAAGGCTTCATTTATATATTACTTTAGGATGCCATCATTTGGGCGAGTTGCACGATTTTATGTAATTACTGAGTTGCACGAATTTATGTAATTATATAATTAATTACAGTAATAATCAAATAACATTTTAATGCCATATTCTATTTTATAATTACAAGTTAATGCAACGTTCTTATAAAAGATACTTTCACAGAATCTAGTGAAATTATTAAATATAGTTGTTTTATGGGATAAAATATAATAGTTCCCCCTAACCCCCTTTGAGTTGTGTAATGAAATATAATAGTTACCCCTTCACAGTTTTCTGTGATGAAATATAATAGTTACCCCTTAAACCTTCTTCTTCTTCCTCTCATCAAAACACTAATCCTTCTTATTCTTCTTCTTCCTCTCATCAAAACGCAAGGGAAAGATCGAAAGCTAGAGGGAAGAAACAAAATTCGAAGTGGTCATTTTAAGATCGAAGGCTAGATGGAAGAAACAAAGTTTGAAGGGGTGGTTAATTTTCGCCACCTGTCCCCAACCCTGCCCCCTGAAACCTAGTTTACTTATATTACTTTAGGATGCCATCATTTGGGCGAGTTGCACGATTTTATGTAATTACATAATTAATTACAGTAATAATCAAATAACACTTTAATGCCATATTCTATTTTATAATTACAAGTTAATGCAATGTTCTTATAAAGGATACTTTCACAGAATCTAGTGAAATTATTAAATACAATTGTTTTATGGGATAAAATATAATAGTTTCCCCCCCCCCTTTGAGTTCTGTCATGAAATATAATAGTTACCCCTTCACAGTTTTCTGTGATGAAATATAATAGTTACCCCTTAAACCTTCTTCTTCTTCCTCTCATCAAAACACTAATCCTTCTTATTCTTCCTCTCATCAAAACGCAAGGGAAAGATCGAAAGCTAGAGGGAAGAAACAAAATTCGAAGTGGTCATTTTAAGATCGAAGGCTAGATGGAAGAAACAAAGTTTGAAGGGGTGGTTAATTTTCGCCACCTGTCCCCAACCCTGCCCCCTGAAACCTAGTTTACTTATATTACTTTAGGATGCCATCATTTGGCCGAGTTGCACGATTTTATGTAATTACATAATTAATTACAGTAATAATCAAATAACACTTTAATGCCATATTCTATTTTATAATTACAAGTTAATGCAATGTTCTTATAAAGGATACTTTCACAGAATCTAGTGAAATTATTAAATACAATTGTTTTATGGGATAAAATATAATAGTTCCCCCCCCCCCTTTGAGTTCTGTCATGAAATATAATAGTTACCCCTTCACAGTTTTCTGTGATGAAATATAATAGTTACCCCTTAAACCTTCTTCTTCTTCCTCTCATCAAAACACTAATCCTTCTTATTCTTCTTCCTCTCATCAAAACGCAAGGGAAAGATCGAAAGCTAGAGGGAAGAAACAAAATTCGAAGTGGTCATTTTAAGATCGAAGGCTAGATGGAAGAAACAAAGTTTGAAGGGGTGGTTAATTTTCGCCACCTGTCCCCAACCCTGCCCCCTGAAACCTAGTTTACTTATATTACTTTAGGATGCCATCATTTGGGCGAGTTGCACGATTTTATGTAATTACATAATTAATTACAGTAATAATCAAATAACACTTTAATGCCATATTCTATTTTATAATTACAAGTTAATGCAATGTTCTTATAAAGGATACTTTCACAGAATCTAGTGAAATTATTAAATACAATTGTTTTATGGGATAAAATATAATAGTTCCCCCCCCCCCTTTGAGTTCTGTCATGAAATATAATAGTTACCCCTTCACAGTTTTCTGTGATGAAATATAATAGTTACCCCTTAAACCTTCTTCTTCCTCTCATCAAAACACTAATCCTTCTTATTCTTCCTCTCATCAAAACGCAAGGGAAAGATCGAAAGCTAGAGGGAAGAAACAAAATTCGAAGTGGTCATTTTAAGATCGAAGGCTAGATGGAAGAAACAAAGTTTGAAGGGGTGGTTAATTTTCGCCACCTGTCCCCAACCCTGCCCCTGAAACCTAGTTTTACTTATATTGCTAGGATGCCATCATTTGGCCGAGTTGCACGATTTTTATGCTTAATTACATAATTAATTACAGTAATAATCAAATAACACTTTAATATATTCTATTTTATAATTACAAGTTAATGCAATGAAATTTCTTATAAAGGATTCTTTCACAGAATCTGAGTAAATTATTAAATACCAATTGTTTTATGGGATAAAATATAATAGTTCCCCCCCCTTTGAGTTCTGTCACTGAAATATAATAGTTACCCTTCACAGTTTTCTGTGATGAAAGCCTAATAGTTACCCTTAAACCTTCTTCTTCTTCCTCTCATCAAAACACTAATCCTTCTTATTCTTCTTCTTCCTCTCATCAAAACACAAGGGAAAGATCGAATGCTAGAGGGAAGAATCAAAATTCGAAGTGGTCATTTTAAGATCGATAGCTAGATGGAAGAAACAAAATTTGAAGGGGTCATTTTTTTTCGCCCGTCCCCAACCCTACCCCCTGAAGCCTAGTTTACTTATATTACTTTAGGATGCCACCATTTGGGCGAGTTACACGAATTTGTGTAATTACTTAATGAATTACATGAATAATCAATAAGGCTTTTAATAGCGTACTCTATTTCATATTTACTAATTAATGCAATGATCTTATAAAAGATACTTTCACAGAATCTAGTAAGAAATTATTAAATACAATTGTTTTATGGGATAAAAATATAATAGTTTCCCCCTTTGAGTTCTGTGCTGAAATATAATAGTTGCCCTTCACAGTTTTCTGTGATGAAATATAATAGATTACCCTTAAACCTTCTTCTTCTTCCTCATCAAAACATAATCCTTGTTCTTCTTCCTCTCATCAAAACGCAAGGGAAAGATCGTAGGCTAGAGGGAAGGAACTAAATTCGAAGTGGTCATTTTAAGATCGAAAGCTAGATGGAAGAAACAAAATTTGAAGGGGTGGTTAATTTTCGCCCCTGTCCCCAACCCTGCCCCCTGAAGCCTAGTTTACTTATATTACTTTAGGAGGCCACCATTTGGACGAGTTACACGAATTTATGTAATTATATAATTAATTACAGTAATAATCAAATAACACTTTAATGCCATATTCTATTTTATAATTACAAGTTAATGGAATGTTCTTATAAGAGATACTTTCACAGAATCTAGTGAAATTATTAAATATAATTCTTTTATGGGATAAAATATAATAGTTCCCCCCCCTCACCTTTGAGTTGTCATGAAATATAATAGTTACCCCTTCACAGTTTTCTGTGATGAAATATAATAGTTACCCCTTAAACCTTCTTCTTCTTCCTCTCATCAAAACACTAATCCTTCTTATTCTTCTTCTTCCTCTCATCAAAACGCAAGGGAAAGATCGTAGGCTAGAGGGAAGGAACTAAATTCGAAGTGGTCATTTTAAGATCAATATTAGATGGAAGAAACAAAGTTTGAAGGCGGTTAATTTCGCCACCTGTCCCCAACCCTGCCCCTGAAACCAGTTTATTTATATTACTTTAGGATGCCATCATTTGCCGAGTTGCACGATTTTATGTAATTACATAATTAATTACAGTAATAATCAAAT
>NW_024738300.1:10997974-11035695 GCF_018991925.1 Homarus americanus | reverse complement strand
ATATTAATGCACTCTTCTTAAAAAAGATACTTTCACAAAAACTAGTGAAATTATTAAATATAATTGTATTCTGGGAATACTTAGCCCTTAAACACTAGTTGACTCAATTATTTAAGTAAATTGTATAAGCATTTATTATTTAAGAGTGTAAATTTGGTAAGGGAAACTATGGCAAGTCCTTAAGTTTATTTTACTCTCTCCTCTTCGCCACAGATGGTCTTCTTACTTCACACTCTAGTGCCTTATATCTCCTCTTGAATTATTCTAAAGGTATAAACTATATTTACTGTGTTATTACCGTACATATAGTCGTCCGCAGTCCACATTCCTGCCACTAGGGTACAGGTACAGGGTTTATTAATATACCTTCTCAGTGGAAGCTTTTCTTTTTTTTGCAGACACTGTACTGTACGTCACCACTCTTCAGTACCCTTATAAGATGTTGTAACTGATAGACTAAGGTTAGAATATAAGTACCTCTGGCAGTATGTTCCCCAAGACAGATGTGAACAAGACCACATGTAAAGTGTGTGGCCAGACATATGGCCACACACTCTGGCAGTATGTCCCTCAGGCACATGTGAACAAGACTAAATGTAAAGTGTGTGGTCAGACATATGGCCACACACTCTGGCAGTATGTCCCTCAGGCACATGTGAACAAGACTAAATGTAAAGTGTGTGGTCAGACATATGGCCACACACTCTGGCAGTATGTCCCTCAGGCACATGTGAACAAGACTAAATGTAAAGTGTGTGGTCAGACATATGGCCATAAACTCCAAAACTACGTCCTTGTCTGTGTGAAGATAGAACCTGAATATTAACCCCCAAGTGAAGTACAGAACAGTACAGTACAGTATAATATGGATCAGTACAGAACAGAACAGAACAGTGCAGTACAGTACAGTTGTCCCTCATTAATGCTACAACTGAAATATAGTACACTACAATACAGTACAGTACTGTATAATAATGATCAGTACAGTACAGGGTTAAAGCTTCATATATTACAAAGATAATGCTGAATCTTGGTCAAACAAACACTAAAACAGTCACCAGGAAAGTGATCTGGACAATAAATACTGACTCCAGTTTACTATATACACAATGTAATATACTAGTGACCCAAAATTATATGTAAAATACTCGTCTCTGTGAGTTATTGGTAGTCACCTTCAACGCTTGTCATCATGTTATTTAATATTATTCTATCTAGACTCATTTCCAGCAATAAATAAAGTCATAAAACAGTAAATTATCATAAATATTACCGTAGCTCCTCCCCGGGCGTCGTCCAGACCAATCTAACATTTGGCTCTCAACCCAAAATATAAACCAGCCATGGAATCTTCTTCTCATTGTGCCCATTAAATTCCATAAATACAAAAACCTATTAAATATAATGCTTCTTTACTCATAAAGAATTTTAGGGCAATTACAACAATATTAATTTAAGACATCCACATACAGTATCTGAAGACCAGCCATTACTGTACACATGTTCTACAATATTGGGGTTGTAATAAAATATTCAGCAATAGTTAAATACTTATATCTCATTCAGTAAGATATTTATGTTTGGGGCACATCATGGCCAAACATAAAGTGTATACAGGCAGTCCCCGAGTGACTACCGTCCGACTTACCATCACCCGCACTTGTGAACGGGATCCCAATACATTCACTGCAAATTTTTTAAATTAAAATCCCATTTTTTTCATTATTTTATCATTATATAATGTTTAACATCACTTTATTTACATTATTTGTTATATATGGGATATTTTGGTTGTTTTGTATGGGCTTTAACCTAACCTAAACTATGGGTCCAGGAACTTATCCATGTCGTAAATTAGGGACGGCCTGTATTAACATAAAACTCTACAGTCATGTCCACAAAATAAATGTCATTCCTGTAGCATTCATTTTTTAAATACCATTGTTAGATAAACACAAGCCAGTACTATTAGGAAAAATTGTATATAAGAACAGCAAATATCTAAATACTGTATGTTAATTTAAACAAGTCTTCTACTTGACATGATCAAAAAACAAATTTTAACCCAGAGTTTCACATTTCAGCATTGGCTACTTTAAGAAAATGATTGCCCAAGGATGAAATTATATATAACCAAGAAGAGTTACCTAACTAAGGTACAAGATGCTAACTGAACAATATATTAAACATGATATTATATACAGTTAAGAAGTGTTAAAGTTCATCTGCCCCATAACACCAGGTACTATATATGAACCTAACCATTATTTACCAGACAATTGTACCATATATCTGTAAGTGATGAAAGAATATATTTAAAACATAAATCAAAACTACCAACCATTTCAGTCAAGATAAAATATCAAAATATCTCGTCAGAGTTGAGCAAAACTTATCAAATATTTACGTACAATTTCAACAGAGATTAAAGAGTTTCCGTGAGATAATGACAACACCTTGACTATAACAAAAGGTCTACCACCACTGTACTACTTTACCAAGATGATTTACTACCCGTGTTAATGTACGTACTGGTGATAAAACTTACGTCACGTGTAAATAAAGACAGACGTACACAGTTGACACAACTATTGATGCACAAATTATAGTAAATGAGAGTTAATCAATGTTCAACACAACTTATCCAGTAAAGATGAAATTTTAAAGATATAGACGATAAGTTTAACCTTTGCTTACTACTGTACTGTAACTATTATTATCAAAAAGGCTGATCTAACAAAATGGAGTATTATTATGATTGATATTTAACCAACACCAAATGTCTACACTAAGGCCATGGTAGAAGAAATTTACATCTTAAGAGCAGATAATTATAACTTGTGTTTAATATCTATAAAAGTGGCATTTGTCACTTGTCTTTTTTTCGAGTACATTCAGAGTTTGTTCAAGTGGTTATATATTGATGTATATCACTGTATTCAAGTGTATGTGTCACATTTGCCTTCTGTTAAAGTCATTCAAACATTTATTGAATTCTGTTTTTTTCATGCACAAGTTTATGACATTTGAGATTACCCTTCTGGGAAAAACATTTCCCACATTCCTCACATTCAAACTCCTTCACACCATTGTGTACAAGAATGTGTTTAAGAGTACCCTTCTGGAAGAAACATTTCCCACATTCCTCACATTTAAACTTCTTTATACCATTGTGTCCAAGAATGTGTGTTTTGAAATGACCCTTCTGGGAGAAACACTTCCCACATTCCTCACATTCAAACTCCTTCACAACAATGTGTCCAAGAATGTGTCTCTTGAGAGTACTCCTTTATGCAAAATGCTTCCCACATTCCTCACATTCAAACTTCCTTATACCATTGTGTCCAAGAATGTGTGTTTTGAGATGACTCTTCAAGGAGAAACATTTCCCACATTCCTCACATTCAAACTCCTTCACACCATTGTGTACAAGAATGTGTGTCTTGAAATTACTCTTCTGGGAGAAACATTTCCCACATTCCTCACATTCAAACTCCTTCACACCATTGTGTTCAAGAATGTGTCTATTGAGAGTACCCTTCTGGGAGAAACATTTCCCACATTCCTCACAATTAAACTTCTTTATACTGTACCTTTGTGTCCAAGAATGTGTCTTTTGAGATGACCCTTCTTGGAGAAGCATTTCCCACATTCCTCACATTCAAACTCCTTCACACCATTGTGTCCTAGAATGTGTGTCTTCAGATTACCCTTCAGGGAGAAACATTTCCAACATTCCTCACATTCAAACTCCTTCACACCATTGTGTACAAGAATGTGCGTCTTGAGAGTACTCTTCTGGGAGAAACATTTCCCACATTCCACACATTTAAACTCCTTCACACCATCGTGTCCAAGAATGTGTCTCTTGAGATTACTCTTCTGGGAGAAACATTGCCCGCATTCTACACATTTAAACTCCTTCACACCATCGTGTCCAAGAATGTGTCTCTTGAGATTACTCTTCAGGGAGAAACATTGCCCACATTCCTCACAGGAGAACTTTTTATCTCTGCTTGACATTGTGAACTTCTACTTAGTAACACTTGGTCTTGAGATGTGACATCACAGTATCTGAAACAAAATATTTTGCCTTAGATAATATTCTTAGAAAAGTACAATTTATAAATGAAAACTACAAGTGACTAAAACAACTTGTGTAAAATAAAAGTAAAAATAAATAAAAAATAAAAAGGTTATATTAATCTACACCGCGAAGATGACGGAAAACCAGTTTTTTGAAGTGAGACAGATTGTATGAGTATGGAAACACAGAAGAAGGCAGAGCATTCCACAGTGTGAGGAAAGAAGGATGTACTGTAACGGGTTATTATAGTGTGACCGACATCCACACAGACACAGTTTGGCTGTGTGAGTAAAGAAGGATGTACTATGTCATGGGTTGCGCTGGGCCTCCTGCACATCCCATCCCAAATGTTTGTTTAGGTAGAGATAAGGTACCCGGCCAGCCGATAGGGATGTGCACATCCCAAAACTTCCTGTAATTTGGCGATCAAACAAGAAGGCGTGGATGACTTCTGATATTTTCTATGAGTGGGACATGAGCCATGCCACCCCATTCATCGAAAATGTTAACAAAAAACCGAACCTTAGTAACAAGGCCTTGGTTCTCATGGTCAACACATCTAGCCACTCCAAACACCCGTGCAGTGTGAATAATGACGTAAACTTGACCTTCTTCCCTCCGAACGTGACTTCACTAATTCGGCCACTAGATCAAGGTGTTATTGTCTTGTTCAAGAGATATTATCTCAAGAATACCATGAGGCAAATGGCTGAAGCTATGAACAAGGACAACAATATGACTGCAGCAACGTTTTGGAAGAGCTACACCATCAAAGATGACATAATTAACATCACACTTGCATGGAACAACGTGCCAGAAACTGCACTAAATGGAGTGTGGCGTAATCTGTGGCCTGAGGTAGTCCATGATTTCAAGGGCTTTGATGAAGGCAAGGACGTGAAAGACATCATGAACCTCGTTAAGGAAGTGATAGGTGATTCAGGATTTCAAAAAATCCAAGACGAGGATTTTACTGAACTGCTTGTTAGCCTGGAGGATCCTCTCACTTCTGAAGAAGTCTTGGAGATGACGGAGAAACACGAGGAAGAAGAGGAAGCAACAGATAAGCCCAAACAGTGGGGAAGGAACTGACAATTCCTAAGCTGAGGGAGTTTATGCAGCACGTCACTTCTGCCACCACATGACCCTGATATGGAACGCAGTATGCCAGTGGTGGAGGCGTTGAATCGGGCTGTATCTATGTACTCTCAGCTGCTAGATCCACTGGAGTCGCTGCCGTGCCTGCGAGGGACCCCTGGGATCGCCACCTTTCCTGGGATGGCCACTGGTGATTCCGCTGTCATAGGAGAAACCCTGGGGTCACCACTGCCCCTGAGAGGGCCCCTGGGGGTGCCAGCGCCCCTAGAAGGGCCCATGGGGAGCCGTTGCCCTTGGGAGGGCCTTCTAGGGTCCCTGTCGACCCTGTAATGGTCCCTAGGGACGCTTCTGCATCTGGAAGGGTCCCTGGGAGTGTAGTCGCCCCTGTGAGGGCTTCTGCAGTCGCCCGCGCATTTGCAAGGGCCCTTGGAGGACTCCGCCGTCCCTGGGAGGGCCCCTGAAGTCGCCGCCGATCCTAGGAAGGCCAATTTATGCGGTGCTGGCCGTGAAGGGGCCCCTGGGGTTGTCGCTACGCCTGCAAGGGCCTCTAGGGTCGACGACGCCCCTGAAAGGTCCCATGGGTTCGCCGTCGCCCCTGTGGTCGCCACCACGCCTGGGAGGCCCCCTGGAAGCGCCGTCCTCCCTGGGAGGGACCCTGGGGTCGCTCCTGCCTCTTGGAGGGCCCTTGGTGGGGTCGCTGCCGCCACCGGGAAAGCCCTTGGAGGCATCGCCGTCCCTGGGAGGGCTCCTCAGGTTGCCTCCGCCTCTAGGATGGCCTTTGGGGTCGCCGCGCCCATGAAAGGGGCCGTGGGGTCACCACCACCCCTTAGAGGGGCCCTGGGGTCGCTCCCGGCCCTGGATGAGCCCCTGAGGCGCCACTAGTCATGGGCGGGTCCTTGGCGGCACCGCTGCCCTTAGGAGGGCCCCTGAGGTCCCTGACACCACTGGCAGACCCCTGGGGGCGGCGCACCTGGTAGGACAAATGGGAGAGCCACGGGGAGCACTATCCTTGGTGGGCTCCTGGGGGCAGTTGTTTTTGCACTATTTAAAACAATGGGAGATATGACATTAAATATATATATACACCACCCATCGCATTTCCAGTATCATCACACCATGAACAATGTAAAGGAGAATAAATATCCAACAGGAAAAAACAAGTTGGGGTGTTGTGCTGACTGACTGCTGTGCTCTCCTATTGGCTGGTATTTGTTGGATTTAAATTTTAGTCCACCAATCACAGTTAAGTAAGGGATTGCTGGACGTATGCATTATGTACGACACCACGACCAAGCAAGCTATAGTGCAGGAGTTCGAGTCACTCTTCGACAATGTGCCACGACAGTGTTCTCTGCTGGAGCACGACCTAGTAATGCTGCCTGGCACATCTCCCATCAAGCAAGCACCCTACCGAATGAGCCCTGATAAGCGGGAGAAGCTGAAGCAGAAGGTGGAGTATCTACTGGAACATGACCTAGTAGAGAGGAGCAGTAGAGCATGGGCGTCACCCTGTGTGCTGGTGCCTAAACCCGACGGAAGTGTCCGCATGTGTACTGACTACAGGAAAGTCAACCTGGTGACACGTGCTGATGCATATCCATTGCCGCGCATCGACGACATCATCGATAGTGTGGGTCGAGCATCATTTGTCACCAAGCTGGATCTTCTCAGAGGCTACTACCAAATCAAACTCTCGGAAGAAGCAAAGCAGATTTCAGCTTTTGTCACTGCGGAGGGGCTGTGGCAATACAAAGTTATGCCCTTCGGCCTCAAAGGAGCACCAGCAACATTTCAGCAAGCGATACATATAGTGACATCAGGCCTGCCTGGAGTGTAAGCCTATCTAGATGATCTGGTCGTCGTCGGTAACACATGGGTACAACACATTGGCCGACTCCGTGAACTCTTCAACTGTCTAGCAGAGTTCAACTTCACCGTAAACCTACCCAAGAGTGAATTCGAACATGCCACCTTAATCTTCTTTGGTCATGTCATTGGACAAGGGAAAATTGCTCCAATTGATGCCAAGGTTGCCGATATTCTCAGTCTGCCCGCACCTCACAATCGAAAGGCTCTCAGAAGATTTCTCGGGATGGCTGGATTCTACAGGAGGTTTTGTAAAAAAATTGCAAGGGTGGTCACTCCCATGACAGATTTGGTCAGCCCAAAAAGAAAGTTTGTGTGGACTGATGAATACCAGACAGCATTTGAAAAGGTTTGTGGATTGTTGGCGATGGCACCTGTACTGCAACTCCCAGACTTTAAGAAACAGTTTGTGATACAATCGGATGCATGTGACACAGGAGTTGGTGCTGTGTTAATGCAAAAAGGAAAAGATGGAATATTGCACCCGAACTGTTATTTCGCGGTTAAAATAAAAAAGCATCAACGTGGATTTGCCACAATAGAAAAAGAAGCATTGGCCCTTCTGTTAGCTCTGGAAAAGTTTGAGGTGTATGTAAGTGGATCACCTTACCCAGTGATAGTTTATACAGATCATAATCCACTTCAGTTTGTTCATAAGATGAGAAATAAGAATTAAAGACTGTTACGGTGGTCATTAGCTCTTCAACTCTATAATATAGAAATCAAACACATAAAGGGCTGTGATAATATTATTGCCGACACTCTATCTCGTGTTGAGTAAAAGTTTATTCAGAGCTTCTTAAACCTTTAAATTAAGGGGGGAGATGTTACGAGTGTCGGAATAAGAACCAATGAATAGATTATATCACTGGTCAACAGCCAAAATGGTTCACATATGAGATCATGCTCACACAACTAATTTCATATTGCTGAATTCGAATCTGATATTTGTTTTGTTCTATCAGACCAGGTTTTATAAAAAAATCAATCGGTACAAATATTTAATATTCCATCACGTGTCGTGCAAAAGATGAGATTATCCCATGTGACTGTGCTTTCATGACTAATTTCATATTAATGAATATTAATTGGATGTTTCATTCTACCATCAGACCTACTTTCTTAAAGAATAAAAAAAATAGTAAATATAGTAACACTTATCGCGTCATGCAAGATACAATTTTAAACCTATCACAGATAAGCTCATAAAAAATTGTACCAAAAAACATAAGTTCAAATCCTTTATAATGACAAAATATGAAGTTCTAAAAGTGCTTCTGAACTTTACTCTTTCTCTTGTACAGCTTGCTCTCTTCTCGTTGCAGTGTCCAGCAATAGTCGCCCATCATGTTAGGACTGAATTGTCCCTGATATCTGCTCTCCATTATGGCGATATCTTGATGAAATCTTTCGCCGTGTTCATCACTAACGTCTCCAAGGTTACCTGGGAAAAATTCAATATGAGAGTGGAAAAAATGCAATTTCAAGGACATCCTTGCTCCCAATGCATGATAATTCTGAAGCATGGTTGTTACGATTTCTTTGTAGTTGTCAGCACGATAGTTTCCAAGAAAATTCTTTGACACATTGACAAATGATTCCCATGCTTTTTTCTCCAGTGGGTTCAATGTTTTGGTGAATTCGCTATCATTAACTAGTATACGAATTTGTGGTCCGTTCAAGACACCTGCTTTCAACATGGCTTCGGAAACCACACCACCTAGTTTCTGAGATAAGTATCGAGTCCCAGCACCGAATTGATCCATAGCTTTGATGAAATTTTTAGCCAAACCGAGCTTTCGATGCAGTGGAGGCAATAATATCTTTTCTGGATCTACAAGCGGATTGTGAGCACAGTTAAACCTTCCAGGTGCATCTCTTGGTCTTGTCGGCCAATCCTTTCTCACATAGTGCTCTGCATCAGCTCTGCTGTTCCACAAGCACAAAAAGCACATGTGCTTTGTGTAGCCACTCTGAAGGCCCAGTAGTAAACTGATGACTTTGAGATCGCCACATTTCTTCCACTGGTGTTTCTCATACTCTATAGCGGCCAACAGAATTTTCATTGTTTCATAGCTCTCAGTCATTTTTGTTGCATGTGCTATTGGGACAGATGGAAGCCGATTGCCATTGTGTAAAAGAACAGCTTTCAGAGAGTCTTTTCCTGAGTCTATAAACAGCCTCCAATCCTCTGTCTTGTATGTTTCAGACTTGCAGAGTTGTTGCACGAGAGATACTGCGTCCTCGCAATAACAAAGGTTGTTTGCCATCTTGAAAAATGCAGACAGCTGTCTATGTCGGTAACGTGCTGTAGTGAGATGCACTCCATCTTCTAGCAGGTTACGCTGCTTTAGTCTGGATCCCAAAACTTCAGCCTTTTCTTTTGACAAGTTTAGGTCCCTGATGAGATCATGAAGCACTTCTTGAGTAAATAGTTTAGGCCTGGTATTTTCAGAGTCATCCTGGTAGTCGTTTTCCATTGAGGTAGAGGTAGAATCGGAATCACTCAATTCTTGTTCAGTCGGTGGATTTGGGACTGGAAGTTCAGCACTGTGCGGTACTGGTCGGATTGCAGAAGCAATATTGGGGTACTGTACCTTACCTCGTGTCTTGATTTTTATTCCCTTAATATTTGTGAGACAGAAGTAGCAGTCACTACTGTGGTCTTTAGGTTCACGCCATATCATTGGTACAGCAAACGGCATTACTGAACTTCGTTTACCACACATCCACTCGCTCAGGTGGTTAACACAAGACTTACAGGCTACATGAGGTGCCCATTTCTTGTCTTGGTCACCCAAATGACATTTGAAGTAACTTTTGTAGTTCAGTCGAACAGCTTTTGTGATTGGTTTCTTGAGGCTACCAGGAGTGAAGGCACCACATATGTAGCAAAAACTGTCAGCACCGTTCACACACTTGCGACGTTCCATGTTTTGTTAATTTCAGAGTAATTACAAATCATGCAGGTGTAGATATGCAATATCATGAATCAGCAAACTGAAACAAACAAAAAAGCACAAATCAGGACAAAATAATTGCATAAGTGGAGCCAATGAGCATATAAATTACTGTATGAATAGCATGGTACACTAAATATATAGATATGCTGGTTCTGGAAAACTGAGCCTGATACAGCTATACGAATGTCATAATTGAGTTCAGCACATACAATTACACTAGAATCAGACTGTTTTGATCCAGAACCATGAGAATTTTTTTTTATGTTGACCAGTGGATTGGTCGGCATATGAACTTCAACCGATTCGTTGTGTACACACTGAAGTAGTTTAAATCAAGATATTATATGTTATACTTAAAATGTAGTAACATTAGTTTCAATATGTTAGGTAAAACAAAGTAACGTTTATTGTATTAGTTTTGAATACTAATGAATGAGTGAGCGTTTGATAGCTATTTGTGGATACGCAAGTTGAACGTCTTTTGTTATAACGTCATTTCTGCCACCTCTATTCGGTTAGTGTTTAACTCTCAGAGCCGGGTGGCTTCAGTATTGGGCTGGCAGTTGTAAGATAAGTATCTCCTCTCCTATTGTATATTTCTAGTGGTACCGTGTTAACCTTGCTCGACTTTTGGGAACACCAAGTATTACATAGTGATTTATATGTGAGACTGTGTGTAGTCATACTGTAGAATTCAACGATAAATACCTTACTTGTTTATGAGTTACGTGTGTTGGATAACCACGTTGTTTAGGGTAGTGTCTAGACTAAATAAGTGTTAAATAATTACGTTGATGTTCGTTATTTTGTCACTTATGTTTGTTTATTAGTTAATATATTTTGTAATTAAAGCCACTGCATTGAATTTCAATATACCCCATAATAATGAGGTGATAATTTGGTGGGATCTATTCCTGGACCTATAGTACAAAGTGTAATTTGTGATATTGTTACACCCTTAAGAGGCCCAAGGGTCGCAACAACAAGCAATAATCCAGATATCAAATTTTGCTTAACAGATCCTTAAGCATGGACAATTTATATTGTACTGAAATCGAAATGAATTAAACGAAAATCTTAGTGAAGTTTTAAAATAATGTATTCCCAGGAAAAAATAAACCAGTTTTACATAGAAGATATACGCTTGTCTCTTATATAGTCTAGACTGAGGAGATGAAGCCACTTCCTCTATATTGTAAATAAAAGTTTATTACGGGATGATCGTCTGGTGACACGCGTCATATTCTCAGACCAGAGAGTGATATTTACCGAGTTAATGACACATTTCACGAGCTCGCCCAGACAAATCATTAACCCGTGAAGGAGAGTCAAGATGACGACACGTGTCCCGGATGTACTAGTGACATCACCCGGGAGAGATTACCCACCAAATATTGGAGATGTGACTTGTATAACTGTTTACATCTTCCAATTGATAACAAAAAAGGTTCACAATAAGTCTATATAATTGTTGGCATTCATTATTAATTATATTACTTGATGGAAAATGGCTAGTGGCTAGGAAAAAGGGTATTTTTCTGAGGCAAAATTCAGTGGGATAAGGCAACACAAGCCGCTCGTCATATGTTTTGGATAACGCTGGTCACATGTCGACCGCCACGTGTTGGCTCTTATCTGTGATATTAAAATGTCACTGCTCACAGCCTGCCTCCCATAACAACTCACTTCTACTGTGAAATGCTGTTTTTATCTCTCACTCACGCTTCATTGTCACCTTTTGATGTGTACACAATGGCCGTGACTTGGTTTAGTAACTCGACTCCACTGAATCTTTTCTCCTGGGATAAAAATATGGATTTTCAAAAGCCGTGTGGCACTTCCAAAGTATTTTTCCTAAACGAGTGGAATAAAGTGCAGATATGTTACAAAAAATATATAAGACAACCATAAAGGGGTGTGTGTGTCCAATAATAGTCTCTCTCTTTATATACGCCATAGACTAACATATAATCCAGTTGATATTTCCGCCCTCCCTCCCGCCCTCCTTCCCGTCCATCCCTCCCGTCCGTCCCTCTCTTCCCACCCCTCCTCCATTCCCCCCTAGACTAGTAAGGTCCCTCCATTATCATCCACTTCCACCACCCATCCCTTCAGTACGCTCCACCACCCACCCCTTCAGTGCCTTCCACCCTTCCAAACCCTCAACCACTACCACTCACCCCATCATTAGTCCCAGCCCATCCTACTCGCAACCAATACCTCTTCCCATCCACCTACCACCTATCTCCGTCCTACTCCTCCCCTCCCTCCCATCACCACCACCAAAAGAGAGAGAGAAAGAGAGACACTACACAATAGACACAGAGGCAGGACACAATACACACACACACACACACACACACAGTATAAAGACCAACCTGAACACCCTCCAACAACAAAATGCTCCCCCCAATGGTCGCCGCGTGTCTGGGGTGAGGGGAGAGGGGTGAGGGGAGAGACATATTGAGACTGACGAGAGACAATGAGAGATGACAAAGAGGAGATGGTGGAGAGGGAGAAGGTGTGTGTGTGTGTGTGTGTGTGTGTGTGTGTGTGTGTGTGTGTGTGTGTGTGTGTGAGTGTGTGTGTGTGAGTGTGAGTACCTGTACTTAATACCTACAAATATACCTGTACTCTATTTCTGATTGTACCTGTAATTAATGAAGACTTTTATCGTGTACTGGAGGTATTTTGACCGGGTTTAATCAGCTCGGTGTCAGCCTCTTCTCATCTGACGTGTTTTGTATGTTCCTTATATCATGCTTAACTCTCTCTCTCTCTCTCTCTCGTATACTTCATCATCATGGCGTCTTGTTCAGCTCTCCGGCCATTCTTCATCTTAATATTATTCCGGCCATCACTACCCACTATTATCTCGCCATCTCTCGCCATCCACCAAGCCCAAGCCAGAGCCACACACACACACACACACACACACACACACACACACACACACACACGCACACACACACACACACACATATATATATATATTTATACACTCAGTCACACATACAAACTCCCGCTCGCTGGAAGTATGTCAACGATTCCACCGTCAGCATTGGTGTGAACAAATCGGCTCCCGACTACAGCGCCCACTACTGTAGAATATACTTGAACAGTCACCAAGATTGACCCTCCACCAACCATACCAAGACCAAGTTTATACACGTCATCCTTTCCTCCGATGTCCCACCTCCCTCCATCACACCGAGCCCCCCAACACACTCCAGGTTGTGAACTCCACTAAGTTCCTCGGCGTCACTATAGATAACAAACTGAACTGGACAGTACACGTCAAATCTTCCCGTTATTGTCTCCATCGTCTCCAGGTCCCTCTGATTTCCCGGGTCTGAGCTCTTGAATGCTTACACAACACTTCCTAAGCTCACCTATGCTTCCCCTGCCCGGACTTCTTCCTTAAACGCTACAGAATGAGGCTTCATAGAAAGAGTGAGGAAGAGGGAGTGTTAGAATATTCTCTCCCTCTCCTACACCACACATCCAGAGGCGCTGCAGTATACGCTGACTATCTCAACTTTCCCTGATTATCACCGTGAACTCGTCTGTTAGTTTATGTTGAAGCTACCACTACAGCCACATCCAGCCCAAATAACCACTGTAAAAAAAATCAACAGTATTTCGTAGATAATTTGTGTTCACTCTCTGCCCATCTCACTATTTTACTGTAACTGCTGAATTGCCTTGTTAAATGACCCTACCCCTTGTCGATTGTATATTTTCAGTTTATGGCTGCAGTTTTTTTATTAAACCATTGATAATAATTATTACATATATCTATCCATACATACACACATTCACACATACATACATAGCGAAGAGAAAATTAGATGAGAGAGAGAGAGAGAGAGAGAGAGAGAGAGAGAGAGAAGCAGCTTCACACAGCAACATAATTTATCGATATCGACGGAGGCTCATGAATAAATTTACTGGAGGAACTGTGGTCGTCGACACCCTCCTCCGCCTTATATTCTCTTCTTCCTCCTCCTCCTTCTCCTCCATCAACTCTGAGATGGTTGACACTCCTCTTCCTCCCCCTTCTCCTCCTCCATCAACGCTAACACACACACACACACACACACCTTCTCTTTATAAACGCGACAACAAAATCTGACAACGAATGCTCAATATCCAGGAAATACTCTTAGCAAACGTCATTAAAAACATAAAATAAGATATTAAACAACTAACAAAAAAAAACACGACAATAAGTGTAAGATAAACACCTTAATACACACACACAAAAAATGATAATTAATGAACGTAAGAAATTGAAAAAGAAAAGAGAGAATATAAATAAAATATAAACGGAAGGAGAAATGTCCAAATAACTCATAATCTTATAACAACTCAAGACGCGACAGAGAAAAGTCGAAAAATGGAAGATCTGATTAAAAAAAAAAATAACGCAATAATGTAAATCCAAAAAACAAAAGTCGCCAGAATAACTAGAAGAAAACAACTTCGGAATAAAAGTATACTATAACTTAAAAACTCAATGATAAACAAGGAGAAATGCTAATACGCCAAAAATACGCAAACCCAAATCATAAACACTAGAAAATCACTGACATCGCGGAATTATCTGTAACTCGGTAATAAATGCTAGAAAAGGCGTTGAAATACCTAATAAACCAAGAAAATAAATACGTAAAACACATTAATAAACGTAAGAAAATCCTGAAGAGAGAGAGAAAAGAGAAGAAAAAGAAGAGCATCAGATACCAAGATTCCGGGAGGGAGGGAGAGAGGCGGCCACCCACTGCCTGGCCGGATATGAGAATCCAATCCTCCTCAACTTTGGAAACTTGTCGACGATGGCCGTCTTTTTACTCACAAACCACCAAATTCTGCCCGCTCTTTTTACCAGGCGCACCCATGTCGTTTTTCCGAGTCATTCGACGTGTTCAGCGCTATAGAAAAGACCGATTGAAAAGTGAAGTCTAATTATGTATTCAGTCGTCGATAAAACTGGTGGGAGAATGAGAGGGAAGGAACGGATCGGAACACTCCCCCACTTCCCCTCTTCCCCCAGCTGATAAAAAATATACACACAAATTTTACGTGTGAACTTTAAAAAATCATTTTCTTACGCTTTTAAACATTCCCCATAATCATACTTTATTACGTATACCCTCAAATATGATTAGTATACATTAATATGTATAAAAACTATGATGATAATAGCCCCAGTGTGTTCAAAATAACGTGAAGTGATAGTATGGGGAGGCGGTGTGTGGCAGGTCGACCACTCCCCATCCCGCCTCATGACGCTCGATGTTAAAAAGTCATCAATTTCGTGTTTCCGGTGGCTTGTCCGAAGTTCTATTCGCATGATAATCAGAAGAGGAGTCAAATTTGCTCCAGATGATGCCAGCCTCAGTTTTATTGATGCCAAGGAGGGAGAGAGAGGAAGGGAGGTGATGGAAGGAGGTAGGGAGGGTAGATGGGGAAGGAAATAAGGGAGAATGGGAGAGACGTAGGGATGAATATAGAGGAAGGAAGGGAGATGAGGAAATAAGGGAGAACGGGAGGGACACAGGGAGATAATAGGAAGAAAAGAAGGGCGGCTGTCAGGTTGAAAGACCGAGGGTGGCTGTGGGGGAAGATGAAGGAGTGAAGAACGAGAGGTGAGGGAGATAGAACATAAAGAGTAAAAGAAGGAAGAGAAGTTGACGGAGGGATTGAAAGAGACGAAGGAAGTCGGAGGATGGGATAAGTGAGGGAGGAAGAGAAGGGATGAATGGAGAAGAAATGGAGAAAAAAACGAGAGGGAGGAAGGGAGGGAAGGGAGAAGAGAAAGGAGAATAGAGTTAAAGGAGAGATGGGAGGGGTGAGGTAGGTAGAGATGGGAAGGGTGAAAGAGACAGGGATGAGAGGGGTGAGGGAGATTGAGATGGGAGAGGTGGGAAGGGTGAGAGGAAGGGTGAGGGGAGGGGTGGGAAGTAAGGACGCCCCCAACATACATAAATGCACACGACTATTGGTAATAAAAATTCGATCACATTAAATCTGTTCCAGTGTGTGTGTGTGTGTGTGTGTGTGTGTGTGTGGTGTTTTAATGTTCATGTTATATTGTAGTGTATTTGCTATTAACCCAGAAATAAACACAAACACACTCACACACACACACACACACACACACACACACACACACACACACACACACACACACACACATTCACTCAAGGAAAAATATCTTAGGTAAATTAGATTGTGTTGGTGCTGAAGCTACGATCATGGGCGATAAAACACCGCGTCTACCCCTCTACCCACGCCCCCCCCCCACGCCTTCCCCACGCCTTTAGCACATAGCTCAGTGCTTCTTTATCCTGATCGTGGGGGGCGTAGAGAATGGATGAGGGAGTGGGTGACAGGAGGAGGACGTGGGTGACAGGATGTAGGCGTGGGTAACAGTATGTGGGCGTGGGTGACTGGATATGGGCGTGGGTAACATGATGTGGGCGCGGGGGATGAAGAAATGGTCGCAGAGGGTGAGGATATGGGCGTGAAGTATGGGCATGTGGGTGTGGGTGAAAGTGGATACGGGTTTGTGGACTTGGACCAATCAGCGCACTCCATACCCCCTTCAACGTGGATTATGCATCTCCCCCCGCTCAGCACAGGATAGGAGGGTGACATGGGCATAGGAGGATAAAAACGTGGGCGTAGGAGGACCAGAACGTGGGCTTGGGAGGACAAGAACGTGGAAGTACAAGAACGTGGCCGTGGAAGTACAAGAACGTGGCCGTGGAAGTACAAGAACGTGGGCGTTGAAGTACAAGAACGTGGGCGTGGGAGGACGAACACGTGGGCGTGGGAGGACAAGAACATGGACGCGGAAGTACAAGAACGTGGGCGTGGAAGTACAAGAACGTGGTGCGTGGGAGGACGAGAACTTGGGCGTGGGAGGACGAGAACTTGGGCGTGGGAGGACGAGAACTTGGGCGTATGATATGGGTGGTAAATCTTGGCCCCCCCTGGCGTGAGTTTTATGGGTGCTCATGTGTGCCAAAACTCCTCGCTCAGGAACATAACCCGGGTTTAATGTTGGCTTCATGGCGTGGCGTGGCGGCGGCTCCTTGGACACCCGCCCGGCAGCGCCCGCCACCCCTCTTGCCAAAATCCACACGTATGAGGGCAAGAAACGTGTTGATTGGTTCTCCTGCCTGTCGTGTCATCCGCTACAGTCTATCCTAAACTAACCTCCCATCTCCTTAGGTATTAAATGAACCTAACCTATCATAACCAATTCTATCCTACAGCATGATGTATCCTGGTCTATTCTATACGTTATAATCTATCTTAAAATACCTTATCTTACTGTATTAAGCATCCTATCCTAAGGTTCTATGTTGTGAGGTACTCTACGTGACCTGATCTACCCAACAGTATGGGTGCGTGACAGCAAAGAGCGTATGGGTAATTCTCAAGTCTACAGAAATTCCCTTAGTGTGATTGTGAAGCGTAAATGTAGTGTATTTTCCTGTAGTAAATATTGTTGAAGGTACTACGGATGGTGGTGGGACAGAGGACAATCACCAGGAAGTCACCAAATACCATCACCCAAAAGATATTGTTCTTCTAGGTTCACACTCACACATAAACGTGTTAAACCCTGGAGGAAAATGCACACAACGTATACACATGGAAGTACACAGGAAAGTGCACACATTGACGGATATAATGTACACACGGATGCACAAAGTACACACAGTAATACATCCATGGAAGCACACAGACGCACATAAAGGCACGTGACTCCTCTTGTGTCCACATATGAAATTCAAATCTCGCGTCTCCTAGTTTCCTGTGTTTTTTTATCGTCAGCTGATCGGTCGCTGTCGAATATTGTGCCAGGGTGATATTGCCCTTCAACCTCCTTACTATGGACTCTTACCCACCAACAACACACTCCCTTTAACTAAAAAATATTCCAGACGTATCGATAGAGATATTAGGAAGAATCTCGGCGACCAGAAGAATATAAAACTGATGGCTGGCGGGCGTCATAAAACAAGCGGGGAGAATCTCCGTGCGCTGCACCGGGGTCGACATTCAAAATTCATTTCCGCGACGCTCGTATGACTTCCGCAAGGGGCGGCCTGGGTCATGGTATCCATCATTTTTAACGATGTGATATTGTCTTCAGAGCCGCCCACGACCCCCGCATCGCACGCGCTCCGGAAATGGAGGCGATAATGGTGTATACGGAATACTTCAAGGCCCGGGCGAGGCCACTTGACAGACGACGGGGAAGACCATCTCGTGAGCGGGTTTAGTTGTGATGAAAGTTTTTTTTAAAGATTTCACTGTTATTTTGTATCTTTGAGCATCACAACCCAAGAGCTCTGGAACTATGGAAGTACAACACAGCCAAGAGGGAAGGCCCAATACTTCAATATTATACTGACTCGAAAGTCAAGTTGGTTTAATTTAGGTTAAATTTGGTTAATTTGGGATACATTAGGTTAGTATTATATGCTAATATCTGAGACGTGTTGTAAGGATCCCTCATAACTCCAAACAAACAACCTCACGAGCCCCAACCAATCACAGGCTAGTAAACGAGTGCTGTTGACACTAATACCAACCTGCCAGCTGTTCTCTTCTGGCAGTCATCTTGAATATCAATGTCCGGACAGCAAAATGCCACTCCTAACACAATTATTTGCAGCTACAGAGATGAAATGTCTACAAGTCTCCAAAAATGTCCAGAAATCTGTCCAAGAATCATCCAGCGACCATTTTGGATTTTAAAACCAGTTTACGTATTCAATCCACCGACATTTGTTTATCCACCATAATACTTTGCATTATAAAATAGTAATACAATATAATAAGTATCTACACATGTCCCAATATCAAAAAGTAAACTTAATATAGAAGCATAATCAGTCGGCTATTTTGGATTTCGACCTGTGGTTAAACTCCCTTTCTCCCTCCCTCCCTCCCTCCCTCCCTCCTTCTCTACCTTCTCCCCTCCTCCCCACCAAGTAGTTTTAGAGCCATCACGAGGACACAACATGACAAACGCAGGATGGTAAAAGGCTCAATGCAAACAACAAAGTAAATAATACAAATAAATAACAAATAAACAAAACAAAAAAAACAAATAAAATAGCACTAATACATATTATTTTACCAGCACGTAAATATAATCATACACATTATAACGTATATACTCACCATACACAAACATACACACATACAACAAAACATTAACACATATCTAACAATAATCTCACCAACACAGAGTCGCGTCCTGCCTAGCATTTCAGAATCAGAGTCTAAAATAACAGTGAATGAATTAAACGCTGGCACTTCCGGTCTGGTAAGCACACGGCAGCTTTCAAAAACTCATTACCGGGCCCACTGACGTACACAAATTTTATAAACACCTGGTAATGACTCACTTCCGCTCTCCCTCATCTACCTACCTGCCAATAATGGACTGTTATGTGTATGTGTATATGTGTGTGTGTGTGTGTGTGTGTGTGTGTGTGTGTGTGTGCTAAATACTGAATTGCTGTGCTGCCTTACAACGTACACACACAAACATACACGCCTCCCCATAACGGAATGGTGAAGGAGAGGTGGAGGAGAGAGAGGGGGAGAGAGAGAGGGGTGAGAAGGGGGGGAGGGAACGAAGTAAACAGAGTAAATAGAGGAATGAGAACAGGAAGAAATTATCTACTAACACGGTGATGATATTGACGGTGGAGTGACAATAGAGGGAGGTATATTGTGTTGGAGGGAGGGAGGGAGGGAGGAAAGGAGATAAAGATTAAGTGAGAGAGTGAGGGTTGGGGAGGGAGGGAGAGTGGGAGGGAGGGAGGGAGAGAAGGCGAGAAAGACCGAGGAAGGGAGGGAGGGAAAGTGAGGGAGACGGGGAGGACAGATAAGAAAAAATAAATGTTCCATATATAATTTTTCACACAAGCTATATAAAAATATCAACTCCCTTAAGACACTAAGTTTCTTTATATCACAAATATGAATCACATCATACACCGTAAATGTTAATAATACATAACAAAATAACTAAATTACAGAATAAAATTAATTAAAAATCACATAAATAACAAAGAACTGTAACCTAACTGGATGGGTTTGACTGTACTTGGGAATAGTATCCCTCAGGTATCACAAACATGCATCAGTTATGTCAAGGTAGGCGGGAGTCGGGGTGAATAAGTGACGATAAATGCACAATACATTGATTTTCTGAACCTAAACACACACACACACACCTCGACCCCATGAACCGTCCCCAAAAACATTGATAACAGTAGCCAACAACATTACGACTGACCTTCAGCTTATACTAAAAACAACACACTCCCCCAAGGTCATGTTTTACCCCCGCTCTTCAAGTTAATATACTGTATAAAGTGTATATGTATGTACGTGTGTGACAGTGTGTGGGTGTGTTTGTGTGTGGCGGGTGGGGGGGGGTTCTAGTGCCATGGTGGTGAACCAAGCTGCTCACCAACACCGAGAACCCAAATATGACCATCAATCAAGGACTGCATAAATATCTGTCCTTCTGGCAGTGGTATTGTGGCAGCCAGGGGGGGTCCACGGGGAGCTTATCGTACTGGTGGGTGAAGTTATTTACCACAATCAAGAACTATAACGTGACAGTGAATGAAAATGTGCGTCTGGTAGTGAAGAACATGATTATTTCTGTTCTGGTAGTGTGTTTAAGTTACTTATTACGACCCACAGATAGAAAGTGACTAGCAAAGGATACAGTGTGTCTGGCAGCGGTGTTGTGGCAGCACGGGAGTATACAAATGCTGTATTGATGTATGGTGTGTGTGTGTGTGCGTGTGTGTGTGTGTGTGTTGAGTCGTGCAGGGCCAACACACACATATAGAAATGTACTAATTTATGTTTGTTTCTGAAGTTTATGATGGATGATGCAGATACCGTGGAACAGAAGGGACCCCCACCCACACCCCTTCTCTCTTTCCACCATTAAAACCACACAAATATCAACAAACATTTAAAACCAAGGAACAAGACGACTCATTAAAATTAACCCAACACCAACAAAACAAAACCAGACGTCAAACAATCTCTTGAAGGCAGTGGTCACCAGCTCGCTAGACGGTGCCCTAATACGTCCCTCATTGTACAGTATAGATCTCCATCAATGTCCTACCCCTTCGTCAGGAGATTTCCCACTCCACTCCACCATACTCCACCCCCAGGCTAATGTCTCTTACTACCTGACAAACACACTTACGGCACCAATATACAAGGGAGGTGAATTTTTAGTGGCAGTATTGAAGGGAATTTTCTATTAGTGCAAAAATGTATCCAAAATAGTTACGTAATGTACTTACCAATGCAGTGTTCAGCAGGTGGGTGGGTGCCGAGCAGGTGGGTAGGTGCCGGGCAGGTGGGTAGGTGTCGGGCAGGTGGGTGGGTAGGTGCTGGGCAGGTGGGTGGGTGCCGAGCAGGTGGGTAGGGTGCCGAGCAGGTGGGTAGTGCCGGGCAGGTGGGTAGGTGCCAGGGCAGGTGGGTGGGTGCCGAGCAGGTGGGTGGGTGCCGAGCAGGTGGGTGGGTGCCGGGCAGGTGGGTGGTGGGTGGGTGTGGGCAGGTGGGTGGGTGCTGGGCAGGTGAGGTGGGTGCTGGGCAGGTGGGTGGGTGCCGGGCAGGTGGGTGGGTGCCGGGCAGGTGGGTGGGTGTGCCGGGCAGGTGGGTGGGTGCTGGGTGCTGGGCAGGTGGTGGGCAGGTGCCAGGTAGGAGTAGGTGTAGGTGCCGGGCAGGTAGGTGGGTAGGTGCCGGGCAGGTAGGTGGGTGGTGCCGGGCAGGTAGGTGGGTAGGTGCCAGGCAGGTGGGTGTTCCCCATGGCAATAAGACACCACAACGGCCAGACAAGACACCTTGAACCTGTGCCCGTGAGGCCCCCGGCGAGTGTCTACCATTAACAGTACCAACGCCCTCAAACCAGCCACCTCCGCTTAACACAAGATAAATATATGCACATCGTTCCGGAGTTATGAAGACGGACACTGAATTACCTATTTTATCTAACTCCTGGATGTTGAATAATAAACTAACAGCGGCCATAACCCGTAAGTGACCTCAGATAAGGGCAAGCATGACTACCACACTCTTACCTGTCATATGCTCGAGTGACAGGCGTTGAAAAAGAATGCCTCTGCTACCTACGATTTCTCCCCCGAGGTAAACAAAGCCTCCGAATGCCCTACCGAGATTCATCTTATCTTCAAAATTCTTAACCTTCCTACCTAACAATATTTCCTTTAAAGTTTATTGTGTTTACTATAGATAATACCATTTTACGTACAATGATGCTAGTTTAGTGTGGTGTATAGTCATGTAAAGGTCGTTAAGTTGTCCGAAATCGATGTCGGCGGCACGGGTTGAGACAAGCTGGGCGGAGTGTTTGCCCAGCACCCGGCCCCGCCATGGACGACCCGCCGTGCGCGCCAACAACCAATTATCGCCGATTAAATATTGACCCAGAGCCTCTGATGATTGAGGAGCCACGCGCTGCTGACTCCTGACGAGGTGGGGCATGGGGCTGACGGAGGTGGGAGGGAGAAGGGCTGGGAGGGTTACCTAGGAAGAAGAGGTGGTGGTACAATGTGGGGAGAGGAACGGGGTGAAGACTGAGGGAGGAGTGTTACTAAGTTGAGGGGGAGAAGGAGAAGGGGGAGGGGAGGAAAGCGACGCGTGTTAGCAAGTTGATGGAGCGAAGGGAAGGAGGAAGGAGGGACTTGAAGCTGAATGGACAGTAAGTGGAAAGGAAGACGCGAATAAGGAGACAAATATACAAAATAAGTTAAGAGAGAAATTAAACAAAACGTGACCAAAAAGCGGAGTCAAGGAGGATTAAATTAGCAAAATTAATTAAACTTGTGAGATTAAGTCAACACACTCAAGTAGGACCTTCACATGCCAAGTCTCACCCAGAGATTGTATTAGCAACATACAACAAATTAGACTCTGTGTGTGTGTGTGCGTGTGCCAATTCTGACCCCCTCAAGATGGCGGTCAGAGGGAGAGGTCAGTCACGTTAGTTCGGCAAGGTCAAATGGACCCCAGGCCTAACAGGCCCCATCCTAACCTAACCAAATTTAACTTACTCTTAACATTACGATTTGGGGCCCATTAAGATTCGGCCCCAATCCTAATATACATAATTGAGGCCTATTAGAACTGGGGATCACTACTAAACAGCCCATTAGGAGTGGAACCCATTGAGAGGTTAACTAATAATAACAACAATAATAACAATAACAACAATAATAACAACAATAATAACAATAACAATAATAATAACAACAATAACAATAACAACATATCCAGCCTTACAAACCTGCATAAGACAAGACCAGTACAGTATACACCCCACCATTAACAATTACATTACACAGTCTGTCAATTACAAATACAATTAGAGGCGCCGAAAAAAATTTAATTACACTCGGTTTCATAATCCAAGTCATAATTACAATGTAATTTTAATCAATTACATAATTACCACTGATAGGGAGCCTGATTATTAACGTTGTTGTGAATAATGTTATCTGCAACAACCATGGCGATGATAATTATACTACTACTACTACTACTACTACTAATAATAATAATAATAATAATAATAATAATAATAATAATAATAATAATAATAATAATAATAACGTCACCATTACCGTCATAACATACAGACCACCATTAACACACCATCATAATCATTTAACACAGGTACAAAGGCCACACACACAACCTACCTTCCACCAGGCAAAATAAATATATGCACACACACAAAATTCCCTTTCTAAATTTTGCAATGTTTTTCGGTGAATATTTTCATATGGTCGCATTGAAATAGACTTACTTTTACCAGCAATTAATACCTTGCCTTCATGTAGCCGTACACACACACACACGCATACATATATACACGCATCCACACAAAAATACATGTATTGTTGGGACATTTATTTTGTGTGTATAGATGGTACGTTATGGTGAAATGATATTGTTGATGTGATATATTTTTTTCCTCTGGTAATATTGACGTGTGTGTGTGTGTGTGTGTGTGTGTGTGTGTGTGTGTGTGTGTGTGTGCGCACGTTCGCGCCAGTGCCATTTTAACCAGCGGAGTAGACATCCAGTACCGGATGAAGGGACTTCTCAACCATAAGATGACTCCAGGCAATGACAAAGATGTTGGCAGCTTCCATTCCTGAATTTCAGTATGCAGACGACCTCACCTTCGTCGCTCACACTGAAGGCGACCTACAGGAGATCCTGAACACCTACACAGACTTGTATGCACACTTCGGCCTTGAGGTGGACGTAAGCAAGACCAATTCTGTTCCAGACAGACCCAGGTTCAGTCAGGCATCCGCAGTCCATCCAAATTAAGAGGACCACTCTCCTAGTACCTTAGCTCTCACTTAACAACAACTACGGATGTCGATAAAGAGACAACACAGGATCACATGTGCAACTCAAGCCTTCAGCTGCTATAGGAGCTAAAACTATCAACAAAGTTCCCAGCCCTGCTGTATGGCAGCGAGACATGGGTCACATATCAATGTAGTCTACGTTCCATCCTCCGAGTCCGGTGGGAAGACAAGGGGACAAATGCCAGTGTCCTGCTGATACCAACAGTAGGAGCATCGAGGCTACCATTATCCTTGGACAACATTGTTTGACTGGCCATGTTACCCACAGGGACGACAGTAGACTGCCAAAGCAACTACACTACAGTCTTAAAAATAATGGCAAACGTAATGCTGGCGAGCAACGGAAAAAGTACCAGGATACTCTAAAGACAAACCTGATAAGTGCCAAATCGACCCCTCAACTGGGAGACGATCACTCTACTATCACACTAAAAAGTGTATAGTTTTATGTTACATTATTTCTAAAAAAAAGAAAAAAAAAATCCAGTGAACAGTGTTTCACATGTAGCCCTCCACACGTGCAACAACTGCAGTATCGGCCTCTCAAGTCACCTCAGCGGTGACACCATTAACGGTTCAAATAATTCTGTCATCGCTGGATGAGCATCACACGTAATTTCCAGTGTGTGTTATTATCTCGCATGTAATTTACATTGCTATTACAGTGACCTACATAACAAACCTCTGATTAATGTTCTTTTGGGTTCATGTTTGTTAATATTAATAATAATAATAATAATAATAATAATAATAATAATAATAATAATAATAACAATAATAATAATAATAATAATAATAATAATAAATAAATAAAAAATAATCATAAATGTTCATTCTACGTATAAGTATACAACAGTAACAAGAGGCCAGGGGAGTACCTCACAACACAACTAGAGTTACATGAAAACTACAGAAAGGTTTAATACTGGTACAGTGGGCCACCACACCCTTTATGGCCAAATTGACCTCTATGTCAAAAGTCAAGATGACGTCACTGTATGAAAATTAACAATTGCTACGGAGACCAACAAAATGTCAAGAAAGACTATCCCGGGAGGTAGGTCAGAGTAGTGTACTGCCGAGGGTGGAGGTCACACACACACACACACACATTACTTCATACAATAACTCACCCCTAAAACCACGTAAAAAATTATATATCCTTCTTAATCGACTTAGAACGACGTAGTTACCACCAGTCGAGCGTAACCCTGACCCACCCAAGTCGACGGTAAGGTTCTATCGAGCGGACGTAAAAGATAGGAGCGTCAGTCACTGGGAGTCTGAAAAGAAGTCCTAAGTCTAATTTTTTCTTGATCGGACGTAAATAGGATTAAAAAAATGGGGTAAGTTATGAGTTGACGGTAATGTGTGTGTGTGTGTTTTGGACGGGGATTTTGGGGATGGAGGCGTACGTGTCTTAGATTAGATAGACAGACAGATAGACAGACACACACAACGACGAAGAGAATCCAACAGTGACGATCTCAGAGCCCTTGAAGGAGAGCCTCTTTCTCCGCCCTGATTACAGACATGAGTGAACATGACGGGGTTAAATCACAGCGCTCAGATGAACACGTCTCTGTGCTCGTCATATAGGCTTTACCTAGAGTAAATGAGTTCGGAGGCGCTGTGATTCTGGGGGCACTGTGACTGACTGACTGACTGACTAACTGATTGACTGACTAACTGACTGACTGTTTATCTGGTTAACTGACTGACTGACCAACTGATTTACTGAGTCACTGATTGACCAACTGATTAACTGACTGACTAACTGATTCACTGACTGACTAACTGATTCACTGACTGACTGACTGACTGGCTAACAAACGCCACTAGACAGGTATATAAGCCACATATATCAGGTAAAAAGAAAACCAGACAGTTTCCTTAAGCCGCCTGACATACAAACGTGATTACCAAGACATATGACGTCATGAACAGACAAAACCAACCCCCAACCCCCCACCACCCACCTAGACTTAATTCATCAGCTTCCTGGCCCAGTCTGTGGACATAACTACCCATCATTGGCTTAATGATAATTGTTGCTGCTCGTTCCTTAACAACCTTTACCAGCTAACGAGGCGGAAGCTGGTGTCGTGGATAACCTATTACCCACCCCCCCCTCTCACCGTCTTGCTATTCAGACCTGCGCTAAATGACCCACGCTGGGGAAATCATCAGTGCTGTGGGTGCCAGAGTTGTGGGCCTGTGGAGGAGGTGGGGAGGAGGGGTGGGGGAGGGGGCGGGGGGGGGGGAGGGTACTGGGGAGGTTGGTACTGGGGAAGGTTGGTACTGGGGGTTGGTAGGGGTGGTACTGCTGGGGGTGGCACTGGGGGTGGAATGGCTGGCACTGAGTGAGACTAGAATTTGGTGGGAAAGTTAGTGTAGTTGTATGGAGGAGGGGTGGAGTGCCAAAGGAGGGAGGAGGGTACAACAGGGGAGGGAGGGTGTACAACAGGGGAGGGAGGGTACAACAGGAGGGAGGGTACAACAGGGGAGGGAGGGGGAGGGAGGGTACAACAAGGGAGAGGGGTACAACAGGGAGGGGAGGGTACAACAGGGGAGGGAGGGTACAACAAGGGAGGGGAGGGTACAACAGGGGAGAGGATGGCACTACTGAAGGAAAGGGGGTGAGGGTGGCACTAAAGAAAGGGGGCGGGATGGCACAACAGGAAGGGGGAGAGATGGCACTATAGGAAAGAGAACGGTGGCACAACAGCAAAGGGGGAGGGAGTGGCACTGTTATAAAAAGCCTCAGTGCCACAGTGAACAAGACAAACGACCATAAACATCACAGTGCCAGGTCAACCCATCACCTGGCACTGTGCCCAGACATACCACGATAACATACCACCCCAGGTACCACATTATACCCACCAGGCAAAGTACCGTAGAAAATATACCTGGTTATAGTTGGTATCAGCGGATAGATATACCAGGTCAAGATACCAAGATACACAATACCGTCTGTCTGTCAATCCGTCTGTCTGTCTTTTTTCCAGAGAGAGGAAGAGGGGGGTTAAGGGGGGGTAAGGTGAGTTAGGAAGAATAGAAGTTAGAGGGTGAAGGAGAAAGGAGGAAAGAAGGAAGATAAGGGAGGGCAGAAGAGATGCAGGGAGGGCAGAAGAGATGCAGGGAGGGCAGAAGAGATGCAGGAGGGGCAGAAGAGATGCAGGGAGGGCGGAAGAGATGCAGGAGGGCAGAAGAGATGCAGGGAGGGCGGAAGAGATGCAGGGAGGGCGGAAGAGATGCAATGCCAGAAGAGATGCAGGGAGGGCAGAGAGAGGGGAGAAGAGATGCAGGGAGGGGCAGAAGAGATGCAGGAGGGCAGAAGAGATGCAGGGAGGGCGGAAGAGATGCAGGAGGGCGGAAGAGATGCAGGGAGGGCAGAAGAGATGCAGGGAGGGCAGAAGAGATGCAGGGAGGGCAGAAGATGCAGGAGGGGGAAGAGATGCAGGGAGGGCGGAAGAGATGCAGGGAGGGCGGAAGAGATGCAGGGAGGAAAGAAGGAAGATAAGGGAGGGCGGAAGAGATGCAGGGAGGGCGGAAGAGATGCAGGGAGGGCAGAAGAGATGCAGGGAGGGCAGAAGAGATGCAGGGAGGGCAGAAGAGATGCAGGGAGGGCGGAAGAGATGCAGGGAGGCAGAAGGGTCCAAAATTTCCACGCCCTGACTCCCGTTCCCCGTTAGTTCCCACGCTTGGCCCTGAATTCCCACGACCTTTAACCTTTCACTATTGACCTCAAACAGTAATAGGAGTACAACTAGTGAAATAATATTCGCTAAGTCCATAAATTTACACACACACACACACACACACACACACAGATTACAATATCCTCCTCCCTATAGATGTAATAGATAACCTTTAATTTAAATACAGATAAAATATACTTATTATAGTATAGTATAGATAGATAGATAGATAGATAGATAGATAGATAGATAGATAAAATATTAGAAATTATACAATGTTACCGAGTCACTATAATGAGAAACAAGGTAGCAATGTAGATATCTGACCCTCACCTTCACTGTACAAATGGAACTCTGGACACGGTACAGTGCACACCCTCCCCCACTAATTCCACAACACTGGCCCGGGTCACTGAACATGGTCAGTTCTGAAGCCAGGTATCGAACCCTCTCCCCCGTATCCCGCCACCGTGAACTTTCGAACCCTGACACCGTGAACTTTCGAACCCTGACACCGTGAACTTTCGAACCCCAAATCCCAACACCGTGAACTTTCGAAGTGAACAATCTATTAGGAACAAATTATATAACAATATTGAACAATATATAAAACACTCTATTGAACAAACGACTGTACAATTTATTAATTAAACACTCAGCTGAACAAATAGGACAACAACTGAAGAAACAGAACTAACAACTGAACAAACACAACAAACAACTGAACAAACAGAACAAACAACTGAACAAACACAACAAGCAACTAAACAAGCAGAACAAACTGAACAAACACTCACTCTTTGTTCACTAAAATTAACACAAAGACGAAAAAACACATTAAATTGTGTCTTTCAAATGTGAAGGGAAAATTTTTAAATCATTAGTTATTATTTTTTTTTACGATTTTCTCCCTAATTTTCGTAAGTTACAATTAAAGAATTCACTTAACTGGTAACACGATTATTATTCCTACTATGAACAAGAATAACTTCATTTTAAACCCTAATGTACAAACGGTATACAGTATAATAAAACTCAAAACTACTTTATAATTATTAAACTAGATTAAATAAATGCATAGGTTTACTAATTAATCAGTAATTTATTCATTTACGTGATTATAAAGATATATTTCATAGTTTAATTTTCTTCTGCCGTTGTGTCGCTTGTTCGTCCTGGGAGGGAAAGTCTCACTCGGCACGGATCGTGTTAGTTCCTCCAGTGTCCGCGGGGTGGCAGCACCTGACGGGCGACTAGGGAGCACGGCAGCCACCCACCCAGCCCGCCCACTGCTACGCTATCCAACCACAGTGCCACCCACTTAGGTTGGATCTACCCACCGTGCCGCCCACCGGACTTCTATCTACCCATCCTGTTGCCCGCTTGAGATGGATCTACTCAAGGTGCCGCCCACTATAGCTGTAGCTACCTAAGATGCCGCCCACTTCAGCTGTAACAACCCACCGCACCGCCCACTTCAGCTGTATCTAAGACGCCACCTACTTCAGCTGTAGCTACCTAAGACACCGCCCACTACAGCTGAATCTACTTTAGATGCCGCCCACTTCAGCTGTATCTACTTTAGATGCCGCCCACTTCAGCTGTATCTGCGTTAGGTGCCGCCACTTCAGCTGTATCGTGTTAGATGCAACCCACTACAGCTGTATCTACGTTAGATGCCGCCCACTACAGCTGAATCTACTTTAGATGCCGCCCACTTCAGCTGTATCTACTTTAGATGCCGCCCACTTCAGCTGTATCTGCGTTAGATGCCGCCCACTACAGCTGTATCTACGTTAGATGCCGCCCACTTCAGCTGTATCACTTTAGATGCCGCCCACTTCAGCTGCATGCTTAGATGCCGCCCACTTCAGCTGTATCACCGCCCACTTCAGCTGTATCTGCGTTAGATGCCGCCCACTACAGCTGTGTATCACAGATGCCGCCCACTTCAGCTTCACGTTAGATGCCGCCCACTTCAGCTGTATCTGCGTTAGGTGCCGCCCACTTCAGCTGTATCTGCGTTAGATGCCGCCCACTACAGCTGTATCTACTTTAGATGCAACCCACTACAGCTGTATCTACTTTAGATGCAACCCACTACAGCTGTATCTACGTTAGATGCCGCCCACTACAGCTGTATCTACGTTAGATGCCGCCCACTTCAGCTGTATCTGCGTTAGATGCCGCCCACTTCAGCTGTATCTGCGTTAGATGCAACCCACTACAGCTGTATCTACGTTAGATGCCGCCCACTACAGCTGTATCTACGTTAGATGCCGCCCACTTCAGCTGTATCTGCGTTAGATGCAACCCACTACAGCTGTATCTACGTTAGATGCCGCCCACTACAGCTGTGTCTACCAAAGGTGGCGTCCACTTCTACTGCATCTAATTACGGTGCAGCCCACTTCAGCTGTGTCTGCCCACCCTCCCGCCAACGTCAATTGTACCTCTTCATCGTGCCGCCCACTACAGCTACCTCTACTCAGCGTGCCACCCACTTAAATATCTACTCACCGTGCCGCCCACTTAACTGTATCTACTTAATATGCCGCCCACTCCAACAAAATCTCTCTATTGTGCCGCCTACTTCACCTGTAACCACCCACCATGCCGCCCACTTCAATTACTTCTACTCACCCGTGCTGCCAAATTAACTACATCTACCCATCTTGCCGCCCATTACAACACCCAAACACACCGCCCACATTTAACTACCTCTCTCCAGCACCACCACCACCCACACACCCGCCCGCCGCTACACATGGCCGGTCACGGAACATATTTGGGGAATTTTTTCTCATATGACAAATTTTAAGAATTTATTTATTACATGTGAATTAAAATTGAATAGCGCTGGCCTGTAATTAAGGCGGGTTTTTCACGACATTACCAGATATCGCTAGTCTGATGTCGCTAGTAAGAAATATTAACGTTTTTACGGTCATTCATAAACCACTACACCGTGAAAGGATACGTGATTATTCATTATTCAATTGTCATTCATTTAGAGACTGAAAACGCCAAAGAACTTTAAAATACCGCATCTTTTTGGTCATTTAATAAAAGGGGGGGGGATTTTACACGAGTTGGCAACAGTGGGATAATTACCTGTTCTCGCTAGATAAATTATTTATTCATAACGTTATTCATTATTCACTAAACCATACCAGAGATACATGAATAATTATTGCATATTCTTAATTCAAATAAGGGATGTAAATA
Source organism: Homarus americanus (assembly GCF_018991925.1). Taxonomy (NCBI): domain Eukaryota; kingdom Metazoa; phylum Arthropoda; class Malacostraca; order Decapoda; family Nephropidae; genus Homarus; species Homarus americanus. The sequence continues at coordinate 11,004,269 of NW_024738300.1, read as the reverse complement.
CCATAGAGTTTAATATACTCATAGTCATTAATTAATTGGGTTATTAAAAAATTGGCAACCCTGTGAAGCTGATTTCCCTAATTAATTTATTTATTTTATTTATCATTCATTAATCACTAATAATAAAAGGGGTGAAAATAATTGATAATTGCACAAGTTTAAATAATGTAGACTTCTAAAACGCCATAGAATTTGAAATTATTCCAGATTTTGTTAATTGAGAATTTTTTCACGAGTTGGCACCAGTGTGACAGTAATTACGTACTAAGACTAATCTAATTAATTATTGCAACTGACTTTACAGTTTGGGAGCGTGAAGGTAGTCGAGTACAGTGCCGGGACTCCTATCATATTACACCCCCCCCTCCACACACATGTAAATAATCTTTTACATAGATTCTAAAAAAAAAAATATATAAATTTTGCTCAATATGATTTTCTTAATATCTATCATGGAGGAAAAATTGTAACGAGAGAGAGAGAGAGAGAGAATAATTAAAAACAACAAAAATAATAACTACAACTCTCACACACTCTGGCATACAACATATTCTAAACACCATCACAAAAAACAACATAACAAATAACAACGAAAATAACAAAAAACAAAAAAAACAAAAAAAGTCAACAAACAAAATACCCAGCCAAACCTGATCCGCCAAACACCCACACAAATATCAGTAGGCATTAAGTCCAGTATGTCATAGATCAATTTCCAATATATTAAGCAGGGAGATATACCCAACCCGTGTCATATATATCGTGACGTGGACGACCAACATATCACTCATACTGGGAACGTGGGTGTTGTTATGAAGCTATCGTTATACATTACGATAACAGCTACGATCGGTGTCGGCTGTAATGTGAGGTGGGGAGGGGGCTGTAATGTGAGGTGGGGAGGGGTAGGGGGCTGTAATGGAGGGGGAGGGTAGGGGCTGTAGGGAGGTGGGGGAGGGGGAGAGGGTCTGTAATGAGGTGGGAGGGGCTGTAATGTGGGGGGGGGAGGTCTGTAATGAGGTGTGGGTGGGGAGGGGCTGTGTGAGGTGGGGAGGGGGCTGTAATGTGGTGGGGAGGTGGGTATGTGTGGGAGGGGCTGTGGGAGGGGCTGTAATGAGGGGGGGGGGGCTGTAATGTGTGAGGTGGGGAGGGGCTGTAATGTGAGGGGGGAGGGGGGCTGTATTGGGTCTGTAATGTGAGGAGGGAGAGGGGCTGTAATGAGGTGGGGAGGGGGGAGGTGGGGAGGGTGAGGGGGAGGGGCTGTGTGGAGGTGGGAGGGGCTGTGTGTGAGGTGGGGAGGGGCTGTAATGTGAGGTGGGGAGGGGCTGGGGAGGGGCTGTGGGATGTGGAGGTGGGGAGGGGCTGTAATGTGAGGTGGGAGGGGCTGTAATGTGAGGGGGCTGTGAGGTGGGGATGTGGTGGTGTGAGGTGGGGAGGGGCTGTAATGTGGGGGAGGGGCTGTAATGAGGTGGGGAGGGGCTGTAATGTGAGGTGGGGAGGGGGATGTGAGGTGAGGGAGGGGGTGGGAGGGGGCTGTAATGTGAGGTGGGGAGGGGGTGGGGAGGGGCTGTAGTGTGAGGTGGGGGGGGAGGGGCTGTAATGGGGGAGGGGTAGGGGCTGTAATGGAGGGAGAGGGTCTGTAATGTGAGGGAGGAGAGGGTGGGGGGGGGAAGGGGAGAGGGTCTGTAATGGGAGGGGAGGGGCTGTAATGAAGGGGAGAGGGGTCTGTAATGTGAGGTGGGGAGGGGGGAGGGGATAGAATGTGACTATATTACAATAAACGATATCTATAACCTAAACCTAAACCTAAACCTAACCTAACCTAGCCTAACCTGTTTTACCTTAATATATCGCTTATATACACAATACGTATATATATACGATTATACATATATACACACATACAGTATATAGTTTGGTATAGTGAAGAAGTGTAGTGTTACAGTGATGAAGTGTAGTGTTATAGTGAAGTGGTGTAGTGTTATAATGATGTAGTGTTACAGTGGTGTAGTGCTATAGTGGTGTAGTGTTATAGTGAAGTGTAGTGTTAGAGTGGAGTGGTGTAGTGTTATAATGGTATAGTGAAGTGTAGTGTTAAAGTGAAGAGGTGTAGTGTTATAATGGTGTAGTGTTATAGTGAAGAGGTGTAGTGTTATAGTGAAGTGGTGTAGTGTTATAGTGAAGAGGTGTAGTGTTATAATGGTGTAGTGTTATAGTGAAGAGGTGTAGTGTTATAATGGTGTAGTGTTATAGTGAAGTGGTGTAGTGTTATAGTGAAGTGTAGTGTTAAAGTGAAGAGGTGTAGTGTTATAATGGTGTAGTGTTATAGTGAAGTGGTATAGTGTTATAGTGAAGTGGTGTAATGCCAGGGTGAAGATGAAGCGGGTAGGTCCCTCTTCACTTGAGAGGTAACACACGCCCACCTGTTTACCGCTAGCTCCCTCACCTGAATAATCTTGCCTAATTACCAACCCTAATTACCACCTACCTGTAATTAATTAAGACGCGTGTCCAGGTAACTAGCATAGTCTACCTGGTAGTTTACTAGGAGAGAGAGAGAGAGAGAGAGAGAGAGAGAGAGAGAGAGTTGTAAATGGGGTCCATTCTTTTGGTCATCGAAAAAGTTCTCTCTCTCTCTCTCTCTCTCTCTCTCTCTCTGTTTCTCTTTCTTTCCTCCGTCCTTCCTGTCTCTTACTAATTCTCACTCTCACTTTCTACTCTCTCTCTCCCTCTATACTTTTCCCCTCTCTCTACTCTTCTCCCTCTCTCTCTCTACTCTCTCTCTCCCTCCTCTCCGGGCCGCCACACTGATGGATTATTCAATTTTCCCGCCAGAACTCAGTTAATTAGTCACCGGCCCCAAGTTGCCAAATGTGAATTTCCAACAACAGTAAGTTCCTCCGCTGGGTGAACCATTTTTCCTCCCCACAACCTGTTTAACTTATTGAATATGGAAGTGGTTTCTTTTGACCTCAACTAAGACAGGAAAAAGGAAGCATGAATAACTAAGTCGGTCATTTACTGGTTATTTATCGACGAAAATATAGAGATACGTGTTTGTTTGGTCTAGGGAACGATGGGAACTCATAAAAAAAAATCACTTCGCTTTTGTTTACGCCGCCATATTTGTTGTGATTCTTCCTCCCGCGTTTTCGTCTTTTTTTGTTTTTAATCTCAAATTCCGACACGATCTAGACCCCTCCTGAGGTTAATTCTGACTCGTGATTAACCATAAAGTGTGTCAGATGTGAGTGTATGAGACAGACCAGCCAGGGAGAAGCCTCGAGAGAGTGTGTGTGAAAATACCGTCAAAAAATTATTTAGTTTTCGCTCGGGCGGGTCCAGAATCAGCGGTCTCACAGCCCCTAAGTTTCCCGCACAAGTTACTGAGTTCATTATGACGAACCTTAATAACGCAGACACAGGGAGGAGGGCGAGGAGAGAGAAAGAAAGAGAGATTACTTGAATAGAGGGGAATAAGAGAGAGAGAGAGAGAGTCATTCACACTGGTATTTTCACTCACGTCAATCTGTCTTACACATCAACAAATGAATGGATAGTTAAATATTATCAGTTGGTTTATTGTCTCTGTGTTAATTCCTCCGCTTCTTCCCTTCTTCAATTTATCATCTCTTAGTTTCCTTTGTTCACTCTCTACCTTCTTTCTCTCACACACACACACACAGAGCACCACCTCCGGCCAACTTGTTGCCATAACTTCAGAGGGTCGTAGTCAAAGTTGATATGAACACCAGGCGAAGAACACAAGAACAATGTGTTGTTCTGTATAACATCGATGGGGGGGTCAACGGGGTCAAGAGTGGTGTCAAATTTGCAAGATAAGAGCCTATGTACACACACAGACACAGACATACACACACACACCGTACACATAGCATAACACACACACAGCTATCGATTACAATACCTTCTTCACCTTTTAAATTCCCAGAAAGTTAGTTTTTCCCACGAGTTTGAAGACATTGTATTAATTGGTTTATTTACGCTAAATCCAAGATGGCGTCATAACTGCACAAGGACTAAACCCTGATTAACAAACCAACTTACAAAAAATCAGTAAATATTCACCCAGCTACACCCTATTACACCCAGCTACACCCTACTACACCCAGCTACACCCTATTACACCCAGCTACACCCTATTACACCCAGCTACACCCTATTACACTCAGCTACACCCAGCTACACCCTACTACACCCAGCTACACCCTATTACACCTAGCTACACCCAGCTACACCCTACTACACCCAGCTACACCCTACTACACCCAGCTACACCCTACTACACCCTACTACACCCAGCTACACCCTACTACACCCTATTACACCTAGCTACACCCAGCTACACCCTACTACACCCAGCTACACCCAGCTACACCCTACTACACCCAGCCGCGAGGGTGCGTTCGCCGGGTCTGATGTGATTATACGCGAGACTGACCCACGACTCCAATTATTACACGAGTTCACCGAGGGAGCCTGAGACGACCAGGAGAGAGAGAGAGAGAGAGAGAGAGAGATTATAATAAAAGCATAAACCAATTATTATTATTATGAGTTACGATCATTATTTCCACCATCATCATTATCATTATTATCATCAACATAACTTACATCTTTACACATATTACTCTCTCTCTCTCTCTCTCAGCTTTAATTCCTTTTTTCTCTTCTCTCTCCGTCTTCATCAAGGTTTCTCTCATCTCCCCTTTCTCTTTTAATATTTTTTTTTCTAATCCCTTCCTTTCTCCTCCACCCTCTTCACTCTCTCCCTCTTTATTCCGAAATCCCCTTTCATCTTCACTTTCTCTCCATTTCTCATCAGATTTCGCTCTCTCTCTTTGTTTCTCGCTTTATTTATCATTATTTGCGTGTTATCTTCGTATAAACTATTACCTATTGTTTTCCTCTCTAATTCCTATTCGTAATTCTCTCTCTCTCTCTCTCTCTCTTCCCATAATTATCAATATTTCACTTAGTCTCTTTCGTACTATAATACGACCACGAAATAACTCACGAGGCCACGATATAATTCACGAGGCCAGACAAGATAACTCACGAGGCCACGAAATAACTCACGAAGCCACGAAATAACTCACGAAGCCACGAAATAACTCACGAGGCCACACGGGATAACTTAAGGAATGTGAAGTGATGAATAAGAATGAAAAGCTTCCCCTTCCCTTCCCTCCCTTCCCCTTCCATCCCCTACTCCTACCCCCTAATCCATCCCTCCCTCCTTCTCCTCCTCCTCTCCTACTCCTCCACCCCTTCCCTCCTCCTACTCCCTCTCCATCTCTTCCCTCTCCCCCTCTCCTCCTTCAAGGTTGTGTTGTGCTTTGGAGGAAAGGACTAAAGAATCCTGACGGCGGAGGGGAAGAAGTCAGTCACCCGTGGACCCTAGTGAGACGACCTCCTCCCCCCTCCACTCCTCCTGCTCCGCCTCCTGCTGCTCCTCCTTCAAGAATCTTTTGTTTCTGAATTAATACCCAACATTTTTTCCTTCGTCTTTGGGAATCATCAAGGAGAAGGAAGAGGAGGAGGTAAGAAGAAGAAGGAGGGGGGAGAGGAAAATGTAATTAATATAGAGAATGGGTGGCCACTGTAGGGGGTAGGAAGCTAGGGATACTGAAGGGGTGGGTGGGTGGGGGGGGGGGGCAGGCGAGGCTACGTCAGACGGTCGCTATCGCCAGGAGAGGATGAGCGCTATTTCACGGGGATCTGATTGCTTATTTCAGGTTCTCGAAGCGATTTCCTGCCAGGTCGTTCCCCCGGTCCTGCCGCTTTCAAACTCCCGCCCGCTGAAAAAATCACTTGTCGATATGTATTCGTGGGTGTACAAGTATATGAAAAACTCGCTAAGAGGATCATAAGGTGAGGATCGTATGCGAAGGATCGTATCCCATTTTCCGGGTGCGTGATCCTTTATTGCTGCCCCTTGATCCTGTTAGCCGGTCACTGCGTCTGGGGGCTCCCTCCCTCCCTCCACCCTGGCACCCACGATTGTCTTTCTTCCTCCGTCTGTCATCTGGTGTTGTGTCACGACGGAGCCTGCTGGCCCTCCCCTACTCCAGGGTGCCTGCTGGCCCTCCCCTCCCCCAGGGTGCCTGCTGGCCCTCCCCTCCCCCAGGGTGCCTGCTGGCCCTCCCCTCCCCCAGGGTGCCTGCTGGCCCTCCCCTCCCCCAGGGTGCCTGCTGGCCCTCCCCTCCCCCAGCGTGCCTGCTGGCCCTCCCCAGAAGGTAGCCGCGGCCTCCCTCCCCAGGCCTGCTGGCCA
>NW_024738300.1:10946342-10997874 GCF_018991925.1 Homarus americanus | reverse complement strand
CCAGGGTGCCTGCTGGCCCTCCCTCCCCAGGGTGCCTGCTGGCCCTCCCCCTCCCCAGGGTGCCTGCTGGCCTCCCTCCCCAGGGTGCCTGCTGGCCCTCCCTCCCCCAGGGTGCCTTGGCTCCCTCCCCCAGGTGCCTGCTGGCCTCCCCTCCCCCAGGATGCCTGCTGGCCCTCCCTCCCCAAGGGTGCCTGCTGGCCCTCCCCCACTCCAGGGTGCCTGCACGGCCTCCCTCCCCAGAGTGCCTGCTGGCCCTCCTCCCAGGGTGCCTGCTGACCCTCCCCGCACCCCAGGGTGCCTCCTGGCCCTCCCCCACCAGGGTGCTGCTGGCCCTCCCTCCCAGGGTGCCTGCTGGCCCCTCCCTCCCCCAGGTGCCTGCTGGCCCCTCCCTCCCCAGGGTGCCTGCTGGCCCTCCCTCCCCCCAGGGTGCCTGCTGGCCCTCCCTCCCAGGGTGCCCACTGGCCCTCCTCCCCCCAGGGTGCCTGCTGGCCCTCCCTCCCCAGGGTGCCTGCTCACCCTCCTCCCACCCCAGGGTGCCTGCTGGCCCTCCCATCCCCAGGGTGCCCACTGGCCCCCCCTCCCCAGGTGCCTGCTGGCCTCCCTCCCCAGGGTGCCTGCTCACCCCTCTCCCACTCCCCAAGGGTGCCTACTGGCCCTCCCTCCCCAGGGTGCCTGCTGGCCCTCCCCCCCCAGGGTGCCTGCTCACCCTCTCCCCACCCCAGGGTGCCTGCTGGCCCTCCCCTCCCCCGGGTGCCCACTGGCCCTCCCCTCCCCCCAGGGTGCCTGCTGGCCCCTCCCTCCCAGGGTGCCTGCTCACCCTCCTCCCACCCCAGGGTGCCTGCTGGCCTCCCCCTCCCCAGAGGGTGCCTGCTGGCCCTCCCTCCCCAGGGTGCCTGCCACCCTCCCTCCACCCCAGGGTGCCTGCTGGCCCTCCCTCCCCAGGGTGCTCCTGGCCTCCCCTCCCCCAGGGTGCCTGCTCACCCTCTCCTACCCAAGGTGTGTCTCCCTCCCCAGGGTGCCTGGGTCTCCCCTCCCCAGGGTGCCTGCTGACCCTCTCCTACCGCAGTCAACCCCCAAAGAACATGAACTGAACAACCATTAAACATAAGCACTAATCACGTACTGGACTCATTAAAATGAACACAAAATGAACGTATACCAAGCCAACAAAAACAAACATATCAAACGCCTAATGAACACACACAAGAATATAACTAATTACGGACTGAACACACCAGGAACACTAGGTGAACATGTGGTGGTGAGAGAAAGTGGATCGAGTAAGTGAGAAGTGTAGAAATTGTAGTAAGTGAGTGAGCCAGCAAATGAGTGAGCGTGAGCAAGTGAGTGAATGAGGGAGCAAGCAAGTGAGTGAATGAGTGAGAAAGTGAGTGAATGAGTGAGTGAGAGAGTGACTGGGAGTACATTACTTTCCACCATTTTCCTCTCCATTAGACGGTATTTCCAGAAGAGTTGATACGAGCATTAATAATTCCAGAGAGAGAGAGAGAGAGAGAGAGAGAGAAGAGATTATGTAATACGTATATGTAGCTTGTGTATATAAGTATATGTAATGTATTTCCCAACGTGTGTAAGTATAAAGCTCACACACACACACACACACACACACACACACACACCGCTTCAATATTTTCCTCTCCTTGTGCTAGTTAATAATTGATTAAAACTTATATACAAAAACCCACACAACTTTCACTTTTAATTTGTCACACTTTTGTCCCTTCCTTCCCTTGTCCAAGCCTAGCCACTTTTTAATGGAGTTTTTAGATCCGGTTCTTGTACACTAATCAAGAAACGTGGCCACTTTATTTCCTGCATTAACTTATATGAGGCGTTTTCTGTAACTCTGGGTGGGGGAGGGTGGGGGAGTGGGGGGGGGAGGGGTGAGGGGAGGGTGTGGGAGGGGTAAGAAAAGGTCAGGGGTGGGGGGGGTGTTTGAGTGGTTGGGTGAGAGAAGGTAAGGGAAGAAAGTGAGAGGGAAGGAGGGAAAGGTAATGTGTACATGTGAAAGAGTGGGAAGGTGAATAAGCGAGGGGAGGGGGAATGAGGGGAGGGGGGGGGGGGGAGGGAAGGTGAGTGGGAAGGGGAGGGAAGGTGAGTGGGGAGGGGGAGGAGAGGGCACACCAGTCCAATTAGCGAGCTGTTTGTGTTAGAGAGTCTTAATTAAATACTAAGATGTATATAAAATTACCAAAGCTTTGATTCACATTTACTTTTAAATATTCATGAGAAACTTTGCTCTAGCCCGGTGTTACACTCGTGCTTGGTGCTGTTAGCTACTGTGCTTGGTGCTGTTAACTACTGTGCTTGGTGCTGTTAACTACTGTGCTTGGTGCTGTTAACTGCTGTGCTTGGTGCTGTTAACTACTGTGCTTGGTGTTGTTAACTACTGTGCTTGGTGCTGTTAACTGCTGTGCTTGGTGCTGTTAACTACTGTGCTGGTGCTGTTAACTGCTGTGCTTGGTGCTGTTAACTACTGTGCTTGGTGCTGTTAGCTACTGTGCTTGGTGCTCTTAACTGCTGTGCTTGGTGCTGTTAACTGCTGTGCTTGGTGCTGTTAACTACTGTGCTTGGTGTTGTTAACTACTGTGCTTGGTGCTGTTAGCTACTGTGCTTGGTGCTGTTAACTACTGTGCTTGGTGCTGTTAACTGCTGTGCTTGATTCTGTTAACTACTGTGCTTGGTGCTGTTAGCTACTGTGCTTGGTGCTGTTAGCTATTGTGCTTGGTGCTGTTAACTACTGTGCTTGGTGCTGTTAACTACTGTGCTTGGTGCTGTTAACTACTGTGCTTGGTGCTGTTAACTGTGCTTGGTGCTGTTAACTACTGTGCTTCGTGTTGTTAACTACTGTGCTTGGTGCTGTTAGCTACTGTGCTTGGTGCTGTTAACTACTGTGCTTGGTGCTGTTAAATGCTGTGCTTGATTCTGTTAACTACTGTGCTTGGTGCTGTTAGCTACTGTGCTTGGTGCTGTTAGCTACTGTGCTTGGTGCTGTTAACTACTGTGCTTGGTGCTGTTAACTACTGTGCTTGGTGCTGTTAGCTACTGTGCTTGGTGCTGTTAACTACTGTGCTTGGTGCTGTTAACTACTGTGCTTGGTGCTGTTAGCTACTGTGCTTGGTGCTGTTAACTACTGTGCTTGGTGCTGTTAACTACTGTGCTTGGTGCTGTTAACTACTGTGCTTGGTGCTGTTAACTACTGTGCTTGGTGCTGTTAAGTACTGTGCTTGGTGCTGATAACTACTGTGCTTGGTGCTGTTAACGACTGTGCTTGGTGCTGTTAACTACTGTGCTTGGGCTGTTAACTATGTGCTGGTGCTGTTAACTACTGTGCTTGGTGCTGTTAACTACTGTGCTTGGTGCTGTTAACTACTGTGCTTGGTGCTGTTAACTACTGTGATTGGTGCTGTTAACTACTGTGATTGGTGCTGTTAGCTACTGTGCTTGGTGTTGTTAACTACTGTGCTTGGTGCTGTTAACTACTGTGCTTGGTGCTGTTAACTACTGTGCCGGGTGCTGTTAACTACTGTGCCTGGTGCTGCTAACTACTGTGATTGGTGCTGTTAACTACTGTGCTTGGTGCTGTTAACTACTGTGCTTGGTGCTGTTAACTACTGTGCTTGGTGCTGTTAACTGCTGTGCTTGGTGCTGATAACTACTGTGCTTGGTGCTGTTAACCTGCAACAACTTAGGCCTAATTTAATTACTTCAGAAAATGTTTAAATTTATCGAGTGAAATTATACACCTTTATAACCTTTAAATTATGACACCCTCTGTAATTAAGGTCACTAGATCATTAAAACATCACTATAAATACAATCATGACTACAGGTAATTAGACTTAATTGACTATCTTAAGGTAATTAACGAGAATTTAATTATTGGTTCCACGTTGTATTTTGAATCACATGGATCTACTGTAGCTTGTTCCACACACACACACACCCACACCCACACACACACACACACCAGCGCTGCCTAAATCATTCTACTTACTTATTCCTTCTAAATTCACCTCTCTGCTATTTAATCCCAAAACGTTCTTATCAACAGCTAATTTATGACACAATCACTAACATATATTCGTCTTGTTAATCCGCCATTAAATCCTTATTACATTATGTGGAATTTAAAAACGGATTAATATTTTCGCAATAAATAAAGCTCTCGACACGAAAATTAAACCGTGTTAACATCAAATACATGGACCTGTTTTCAAGTGTTTGTAAAAAAAAATAATAAGAATGAATTATAGAAAAGTACAGGTGTATTGTATTAATGTATATATAGTGAAAAATAATAAAAAAATTATATAATTTTTCTATAAGTAACATATTTCCGCTATAATACGATATGATAAAATATAACTTTACAAAAAATTAATATATGTAGGAAAATTTTTAAAATAATCTATATTAAGATACATTATATAAATCACACATATATAACAAATTCTCTATAATAACCTAGGGTGTAGACACATGGTACTGTATAGTATTATAATAAACTAAAATAAATCATGTACAGGTAATATACTGAGCGGTCAGGTGGATGAGTGGATAGTGGACACAGAGCTTGTTAAGTGCTCTAAGTGTCTGTAGTTTGATCCAAGTGGAGGGGGGGGCCTCACAGTCAGTCCAGCTGGAAGAGGGTACCTAACTTTACGGCTGAGAAGTGAAGGCAGTCGAGTACAGTACCAAATTTCACTATCCCCCCAAAAAAAATACAAGGGAAACTGAACAAGGTGATATACTTCATTCATAAGCCATATATTCATTTCATTCACTGTCCTTCATTCATAAGTCAACACACACAGATGATTTTGATGTTATTGTGAATATTATTTCTGTAGTTATCAATGGACAAGGTTAATCCCGTAAGGAAGAAAATTTACCCTGAGATCCTTTGAAACTGTGATAATTATACGTTAACAAATCTCTAATTACGATAAAAAAAACATCTTACGAACTTTTGAAACTACGATCTGTTAATACGTTTTATCTTACAAGAAAATTTCAACTTACGAGCCTTTATGAATCCACAAATGCGTCCCTATTCCAAATACGATGAAAATACAATATGCCAAACTTTGATAATCCACACACCCAAGTTTGCCATAGTTGTTGGCCATATTTGTAAGATGGTGAGGGACGCCGCGGCAACTCCACACCTAAACAAGTTGAAAGTTATGCCCAAAGTATGTATACCAAAGATGTAGTCCTCCAAAGTTTAGGAAGTTTTATTGTGGAAGAAAATCAAAGTTATGTTGAACGGATCACTTAGGCAAATCCTTCTTGGTTTGTGTTTCTGTTTTTGTGTTGTGTTCTGTGATATGGAGCGTAGCGTTGTGTTGTGTTGCGTTGTGTTCCTAACATTGGCGTCATTGCGTCTGTATTAATTAATGTAATATGTAGTCTTGTATTTCTATATATACTTAAACTAATACATATTTACTTTATCTGTACATATTCAACGTTGACCATAAGACACACACACACACACACACACACACACACACACACACAAATTCAAGTACTTCCATAGAAAATATAAGTACAGTACATAATTCCACCACCTGACCTTGTTTAATACGCCCCCCACGTACAGTACAACTACCCCCACGTACAGTACAGCGACCCCCACGTACAGTACAACGACCCCCACGTACAGCACAACGACCCCCACGTACAGTACAACGACCCCCCACGTACAGTACAACGACCCCACATGCAGTACAAGCTTGGCCCCCACATGCAACAACGACCCCCACGTACAGTACAACGACCCCCACGTACAGTACAAACGACCCCCACGTACAGTACAACGACCCCCACGTACAGTACAACGACCCCCACATCCTCTAACCTTATACAATAGTAGACCCCAAGCGTGTTTCTAAATAATTCTTATATGTTACTACAGGTCTTATTGCCTTGGTTCGCCCACTTAACATTACACGGGCCGAGAGGTCTTGTGTGTGAGTTAGATTCAAGCGTGTTTGGTCTTGTTTATGTATAAGCTCAACTTGTTTAAGAAAAGAAAAGGTCTCTCTCTCTCTCTCTCTCTCTCTCTCTCTCTCTCTCGTGGTCGTAAGGGTGTGGTGGTGGTGATAATACTGTTTGTGTTTGTATGTGAATGGTTAAGCTGCTTGTGTTTGGTTTGTGGTTAAGCTGTTGTTGTTTGGTTTGTGAGTTAAGCTGTTGTTGTTTGGTTTGTGAGTTAAGCTGTTTTTGTTTTGTTTGTGGTTAAGCTGTTGCTGTTTGGTTTGTGGGTTAAGCTGTTGTTGTTTGGTTTGTGGTTAAGCTGTTGTTGTTTGGTTTGTGGTTAAGCTGTTGTTGTTTGGTTTGTGGTTAAGCTGTTGTTGTTTGGTTTGTGGTTAAGCTGTTGTTGTTTGGTTTGTGGTTAAGCTGTTGTTGTTTGGTTTGTGGTTAATACACCTTTGTGTTTGTTGTTGTGGTGCTGGTAACATCGTGTAGTGACCACTAGATGACTCCTGACACAGGGCGGATCTATGACTCACACACCGGGTCGTGCATACATTACACACAAGAGATATATTATGTGTACAGATAAAATACAGTTTATATGTTACAAGATACTGAATACATTGTATATGCAGGGTACAAACGAGACCCTCTCAGGTTACAGTCAAGCTATGTTAAATATTCGTATTATTCATTTCATTATTTGGTGAGTTTTATTATAATGATCAAAGGACGTCAAGTTACGTCACAACACTCCAGCCGTAAATTACAGGTATAATAAAAACACACTTAATCCACCTGACAAAAAACTTTATATATATATATATATATATATATATATATATATATATATATATATATATATATATATATATATTAACGAAGCGACATTTTTCGGCCGAGTGACTCCCGACATTCTAAAGCGACATCAAAGATATTTCAAAGTAATTAGTAAGTCAAGAGAGTTTCCCCCCCAGCAGGACCGCTGCCACCACCACCACCACCGCTCGCCTCCCTCCCTCCCTCACTCTCACTCTCTCCTTCTCTCTCTCTCCTCCTCGCCTCGCCTCGCCTCCCATTTTCTCGAGCGGTGGGTGGCTTGAGGCTGCTCTCGGCTGGCTGCCCACCTCACCCCTCAAGTGGAACAGCCAGGAGCTTTAGCCTTCACTCCTCGCGGCCAACCATTACATTTTACACGGCTCTGACTCCAAACATCCCTCACCCTGGAGAGATCCAACATGTGTATTAACCCGACTACCAGGAGGGGGGAGTTGGTTGTCTACCAGCTTGTATTTATTAATGATTTCCAATTCTAATGGGTTAAAAAAGGGGTGAGGAGGAGAGAGAGAGAAGGTAGTGTAAAAGAGGTAGTTAGTGAGAGAGGGAGGGTGGGTGGCAGGATAGCGGGGGTCGGTGGTGTAAGCCCCCTGGCCCGTTGCTTCCCTCCCTGCGTCTACTGGCTCCCTGGCTAGGCTTGGCTCGCTGCACTGGAGTTCTCGCTTCATGCCCAGCTTAGTTCATCGTGTAATTTTGCATTTGGGCGCCACAAGTGAAGAATAAGAGTTAGTGGCCCACGAAACAGGAGTTAGTCGCCCATGGAATGGACTATAAAACAGGGACAGGGCGGTGTGGGGACAGTGTAGGCCAGCTAGTCGTAGGGGCAGGAGCAGCAGCAGGAGGCGCTGCTGGAGGAGGACCTGCTGTTACTGCTGTTGTTGCTGTATTACTGCCGCTGCATCGCTGTTGTGTATGGGAGGGAGAGGAAAGGGGCGATACTCAACCTGACGGAGGGAAGGGATCTACGTCTCCTCTTCCACTACCACCTCTTCCTCCACCACCACCTCCTCCACTACTTCCTCCTCCACCATCACCACTACCACCCCCACCCCGACGGTCACCTCCACACCACCCCGACGGTCACCTCCACACCACCCCGACGGTCACCTCCACAACACCCCCAGATCAACGAGTCGCTACACCCGGTTATTCAACGTCAAGTGCTGTTAACGAGGGTGAACGAGGTGACGAGCACTAATTACGACCCATGATCGCCTACCTCAGGAGTAATTACGGGCCTGGAACGAGAGACTGTGACTAGAGTGAGTGTGTTGGTGACGGCGGACGGAGGAACAGAGAAGACCCCCCTCAAACCATCCCGCTCGACCGTCACACAATCACAACAATCGAACAAAAAACCTGTGTGACATTACGTAAACAAAACCACCCAAAAAACCACCACAAAAACCACGACAAAATACCGAGAAAAGGTCAGAGAATTAAGATAAATAGCGTTAAAAAATAGGACAATATTCAGTGTTGACAAAAAGAAAAATCAAAATGAAAAATAACAGAAAATGTAAATAAACAAATAAAAATGTAATAAAGGGAAAAAAAAATATATAAACACAAAAACGAAGAGAAATAATAAAAAAAGAACAAATAAAAGAATAAAAAAAAGATTTGGATTGTTAGTAAGTGATCCAGCGAGTGTGGGTAAAGTGATTAGCGATTCAGTGATTGGGGGGGGAAGGGGGAGAGGGAGGGGGGACTTAAAAAAAAAACTCACTGTAATTCCAGGGGGTGAGTTGGATGGTGGAGTGAATGTCCAATCTTGTTCAGTACTCTCTCTCTCTCTCTCTCTCTCTCTCTCTCTCTCTCTCTTTCTTTCACTCTCTCACTTTCTCACCCATATATACTTTCTATACTTTCTATACTTTCCCCTTCACAAACTTACCCTATTTATTTACAGCTTTGTGTGTTAATTTATATTTACATATTTCCCGACGAATTTACATATTTATTTCATTGATATTTACCGACCGCTGTTGAATTAGGTTTTTTTACAAGGAAAATCCGTATTTACAGGGGTAGCGATTTTTCCTCGATTTGTGATACGTTTAATTTAGGATTTACAAAATAGTAAAATCGTTTATTACGTGACAGTGGTTCTTGTGTTTGCTTATTTACACATTTACACTGAAACGTCGTGATGGTGTTTACAAAAAATGGCAACTGTCTTTCTCCGTGACTGTAAGCAAAGCAATTCTACGGCGCTTGGGAGAGGGGTTAAATTTACAGAATGAAATACCTAACCTAACATGACCTGACCTGACCTGACCTGACCTGACCTAGCCTGATAACGCTCAAGTCATTTATAAGTATCGGATAATCGTGATAATTTACTCTAATTAACCAACATCGGTATTTGATAGTAATTAATTATGTTGCTGATAATTGTAGGGTGATTAATAATAATAATCCTCATTTTACGGTATAATTCCGGAATTTTTCATAATCTGGGACTTAATGTCACCGATCACAAGAACTAATACCGGAATTAGCGTCGACCTTGAGAATTAGGACAACGTATCACTAACAGCTCAATTACCGCAATCACATAGATTTTAATGACACGAGTAATGAGCCAATTAAGTCAAATAACTCTTAACTACTACGACTACATTACCGATAATTACCCCAACTAGATCAACACCGTAACTTGCATCTGATTGGCTAATGGCGTTTACGACCTGATGGTGCTTGTTATGCTAAAATGAGTTCTGATTGGTCAATGGGGTGATTTATTCCTTTTTTTTTAATTGGTTCTCGTCTTTGTTTTGATGTAGGGAGTTGCCAGTTCGCCAATTAAATGTCCAATTATTTCAATGGGTTATTACAGGTCGTGCCATGGACCAATAATAACGCAGGTAGTCCCCGTTTTGTACATTCTCATTGGCCAGAGTTATCACCAGCGCCCTCCAATTAGCGCTGCACTGGAGGTTGTCGCTAGCGCTGTGTTGGAGATAGTTACTAGCGCTGTTAATATTACTAGCGCTGTGTTGGAGATAATACTAGCGCTGTTAATATAATACAAGCGCTGTGTTGGAGATAGTTACTAGCGCTGTTAATATAATACTAGCGCTGTGTTGAAGACAGCTACTAGCGCTGTATCGGAGATAATTCTAGCGCTATGCTGAGGATAGCATGGCGGTGTCCTGGAGATAATAACGCTGTACAGTACCAAGAAATAACTTCTAGCGCTGTGTTTCTTATGACTTCCAACGGTAATATCTTTTAGCGATAATATCTCCAAGCCCTAATAGCTACTAGCGTTGACATCTCTTAGCGCTAATATCTCCAAGCCCTTATATCTCCTAGCGATCACCTCTCCCAGCTACAACTGCCAAATCTCTCCCATCTCCCAGCCCCGATACACCCTAGCGCTATTAACGCCGAGCAATATTATCTCCTGAAGTTAATACAACCCCAAAAATTATAACACTGAGAGCTTATATCTCCCAGCGACCAAACCCCGACGTAACCCAAATACACCATAAACAATAATTTCCATTTCCGGAGATAATTTCCCACCCCTAGAGGATATCACTATAACGGCGAGACTCCAAGAGAAATAACCAATAGCGCTAGAGAGATAACGGGCGGGAGATAGAGCCGGGCGGGAAATAGCAGCAGCGGCGAGGTGGCGATGAGCCGCCGAGCTAGACAGAGAATGTAGACACTCCCTCCGCGCCGCCGCCGCCGGCAATGTGTACCGACCGACCGCTACCGATAGAAATTTAATTCAACTTTTCGCCGCAGATAAATTTTTTACGAAACAACTTGTAGAATAATGGCGGTGATTTAGACATTAACTCAAACGGACAAAGACGATTGTTTGTTTATTTGTATGTTTATTTAATTGTTTATCTGTTGTTTATTGTTTACTTTGATGATTAAACACAACTACTGATAATATATACAATGCATATATACATTTATTTTAAACGGAATCAATTATAAACTTAAACATTTTCCACTTAATTAAACAATCTTAATTAAATAATACCAATGTATATAGACAATTTATAGTATATATATATAAAACTGATGTGGTATGTATCAATTAATTATATGCACCGACCAAACAACATCAATAACAACAACAATGGATTATTCTGGCAACGTAAAGTAGATTAGGTTTTAGTAATAAGTAAATAAGTAATAAGTATAGAGGTTACTTATATGTGACGTAGTGTGAACCTTAAATGTGATGTAAGTAGTTTTTGTCTACTGGCATGGTGTTACGTTAGTGCTGTTACGGTGTCGCGGCGGGGGTGTGGAGAAGTGTTGTGTTACGATGACGGCGGGGAAGTGTTGTGTTACGGTGACGGCGGGGAAGTGTTGTGTTACGGTGAATGCGGGGTGGAGTGTTGTGTTGTGTTACGGTGACGGCGGGGTGGAGTGTGTTGTGTTACGGTGACGGCGGGAGTGTTGTGTTGTTACGGTGGGATTGTTGTGTTGTTACGGTGAGGGTGTTGTGTTACGGTGACGGCGGGGGTGTTGTGTTACGGTGACGGCGGGGTGGAGTGCCGTGTTGTGTTACGGTGACGGCGGGGGAGTGTTGTGTTACGGTGACGGCGGGGTCGAGTGCTGTGTTGTGTTACGGTGACGGCGTAAGTGTTGTGGTGTGTTACGGCGACGGCGGCGTGAGTAGTGTGACGGAGACGCGCGGCAGGAGTTGGCCGCGAGGGTGTGTTACGGTGACGGCGGAAGTGTTGTGTTGTGTTACGGTGACGGGAGTTTTGTGTTGTGTAACGGTGACGGCGGAGAATGTTGTGTTACGGTGACGGAGTTGTGTTGCGTAACGGTGACGGCGAGTGTTGTGTTACGGTGACAGAAGGTGTTGTGTTACGGTGCCGGCGGGGGAGTGTTGCGTTGTTAAGGTGACGGCAAGGTGTTTTACGGTGACGGCAGGAAGTGTTGTGTTGTTACGGTGACGGCAGGGAGTGCTGTGTTGTGTTACGGTGCCGGCAGGGAGTGCTGTGTTGTGTTACGGTGACGGCGGAGAGTGTTGCGTTGTGTTACGGTGCCGGCAGGGAGTGCTGTGTTGTGTTACGGTGCCGGCAGGGAGTGCTGTGTTGTGTTACGGTGACGGCGGGGAGTGTTGTGTTGTGTTACGGTGCCGGCAGGGTGCTGTGTTGTGTTACGGTGCCGGCGGGGGAGTGCTGTGTTGTGTTACGGTGCCGGCGGAGTGTTGCGTTGTTACAGTGACGGCGGGGAGTGTTGTGTTAGAGTGACGGCGGGGAGTGTTGTGTTACAGTGACGGCGGGGGTCGGGGGAATGTTGTGTTGTTACGGTGACGGCGGAGTGGAGTGTTGTGTTGTGTTACGGTAACGGTAGCGTGAGTGTTGTGTTACGGTGACGGCAACGGAAGGTATTAGTAGCGTTGTGTTGTGATGTTTTGTAATATTATGGTGAGTTATAATGTTGTGTTCAGTTTTGGTACGGCGGAGTGTTGTGTAATGATGTTGTGTTGTGTAATGGTGTGTTGTACTGTGCTGTGTTGTGTAATGGTGTGTTGTACTGTGCTGTGTTGTGTTGTGCTATGGTTATCGCCTCAAACATTAACATACAAAAACACATATTCAGAGTTTTAAATAATTTCTACACATTTTCAATTTTTTTTCACAATTATAAAGTGTTGTGCATGTAAGGTCATAAAATAAAGCGATAAAATAATAGCATAAAGTTGTAAAGTGAGGCATAAAGTTGTAAAGTGAGGCATAAAGTTGTAAAGTGAGGCATAAAGTTGTAAAGTGGGGCATAAAGTTGTAAAGTGAGGCATAAAGTTGTAAAGTGAGGCATAAAGTTGTAAAGTGGAGCATAAGGTTGTTAAGCAATGGCATAAAGTTGTGAAGTAATGTAAAGTTATTTAAGTAATGGAATAAAGTCGTAATGGCATAGTGATAAAGTAAATGGCATAAAGTAACGGCATAAAGTTGTTAGGTAATGGCGTAAGGTAATAAAGTAACACTATCAATACTAACTTCAGCTATCACCACACACATCACTAACTATGTGAGGATGTGGCGATGGTGTGTGGATGTGATGGTGTGTGGGAGTGGTGATGGTATGTGGTGTGTGTGTGTGGTGTGGGTGTATGGTGTGGGAATGTAGTGAGGGTGTGATGTGAAGTTGTGGAATGGGTTTATAGTATAGGTCTCTTTCTCTCTCTCTCTCTCTCTCTCTCTCTCTCTCTCTCTCTCTCTCTCTCTCTCTCTCGTATCGTTAGGCATAAAATTCAATCGAAATCCTAAAACAGACACCATGAAGAGAAAGTCCAAATCCTTAGCCCCTGTCTCTCTCTCTCTCCTTTCCTTCCCTCTCACCTCTTCTCTCCCTCACTGAGTACTCTCCCACACTCTCCCACAAGGGCCGTAGTCCGCCTACAGTTTTTCCCGGGACGGTAAAATCTCAGTTTAAACTCTACCCTCCCCTTTCTCTCTCCCTCCCTCCTTCCTTTCCTCTTTCTACTACCATTTTTTCCTCCTCCTCCTCCTCCTAGTGATACCCTTTATGCCATGTTGTGTGTGTGTGTGTGTGTGTGTGTGTGTGTGTGTGTGTGTGTGTGTGTGTGTGTGTGTGTGTGAGAGGAAGGTTGAGAATAACACATAATTTATAAACCTTGAGAAATAAAAACAGCGAAGACTCGGGATTGTTGTTGTTGTTGTTCTGGGAGGGAGGAGGGATAGGAGGGTATGGAAGAGGATTTGACGAAAGGATAGGAAGGAGGAGATAGGAGGAAGGGATAGGAAGGAGGAGATAGAAGGAAGGGATTGATTGATTGTGTTAATTACATCCCTGGCGACCCAATACGAGGAAGGGACGGAGGGATAGGAGGGGATGATGAAGGAGAGGGAGCAAGGAGAGAGGAGAGGAAAGGAGAAGAAGAAGGATGGAGAAAATGAAATAAAAAGGAGAAATAGGGAGGGAGGAAAGAAGAGGGAGGGGAGGGGTTATGTTTAATGGAGAAGGGTGAGGAGGAGGAGGAAGAAGAAATGAAGAGGAAGAGGAGATAAAGAAATGTGGCTGGGGAATAGGAGAGTGAGGGGAGAGATCAGGAAGGGGAGCTGGAGGAGGGGGGGGGGAGAGGGGGAGCGAAGTGGGAATAGGTCAAGAGGTAAGGGAAGCCAAGGTCATAATGTCTGTGTGCTAAGGTCACGAGGGAAGGTCAGGGTGTGGTCTGACCTAGTGTGTGTGTGTGTGTGTGTGTGTGTGTGTGTGTGATGAGTTAAACTAGTGAATAATGGATGAATAAACTAGTGATGGCATCAAGTCACTCAGTATTCAGGGTTAGTAGCATATAATGACTCCCTCCTGACCCCTTTTGACACACACACACACACACACACACGGACTGATAACTTCCATTCCTGACAAAGTTATTCTCTATTCATTAACGTTAAATACATCACGAGCTTTCTGGTCAAAACTGATGCCACTTTTGGGTAGGCTATGGTAGAGGGTGTTAGGGGGTGTAGGGGGTGGTAGGGGGTGTAGGGGGTGGTAGGGGGTGTAGGTGTGGGGTGTAGAGGTGAGGGTGTAAGGGGAGGGTAGAGGGTGTGGCAGTTATGGGGGTGTCTAACTACTAATAACCATTACCCACTAACTACCACTACCATCCTGCAATTACCATAACGTCGCATTACATCAGAACAATAACAATCACTAATCACTAACAACCCCTCCAACCACATCAATCACCCGTTAATTTGACTTCGTTGGATTTTAATTAATTATTACGCGTATTCCAGTGATCAATTAATATTTTTTCACCTGTGTACTAATTAATGGTTACCTGATTATTTGTCTCTCACCTGATTAGTTATCGTAATTAAGAGTGTTATCATAATTAATTATTTCTACTATCGTTAGTTATTAATATGATTACCACTTTATTGTTACTACTGTTATTAGTATTAGTGTTGTTATTATTATTGGTAGTAGCAGTAGTAGTAGTCGTATTGTTGTTGTTGTTGTTATTACTATTATTATCATATGAACCTGAAGTAAATAAAAATCTCCTTATATAATTTTCTTTGTATTATTTTCATGATTCAAATTATTATATATATTTCTCAATTAATAATTCTGTTAGGGTATGAAATTATCACTACTGTAACGACAAGACCCTGTTATGTAAAGTTATACAATAAAATACAGTGAAATAATGGGATGTATTTCTTAGTAGCCTGTTTCATCTACTCTATCCCCATCCCCCCTCCTCTCTCTCTCTCTCTCTCTCTGTCTCTCTCTCTCTCTCTCTCTCCACCTCCTTCCCTCACACCACTCCTCCAACATTCCTCCGTCTCTCACACCAACACTTCTCTAATCCTCCTCCGTCACCACATCAACCCCCTCCCTCCACCACAACACCCTCCTCCTCCCACCCTCACCCCTCCCTCCTCCTCACCCCTCACCAGTAATGACATAATATTCCTCATTAAAACACTCTTTCCTCATTGGCTGTAGATTAAACAAAAAAATGACAATGAATTTCCGAAGCTTTGTTATTTTTTTCCCCTGATAACCGAGGCTGTGTATTTAACCACGACGGACTAATAATTTGTCCTGTTTCTGTCTAAATTAATCTATTTATCTATCCGTCTGTCTGTCTGTATCTATCTGTCTATCTATCTATCTATTCAAAAGTCCCCCTACCCCCCCCCCATATAAAGAAATATTTACAAAAAAATCAACAAAACCTAAATAAAATAAATTACAAAAATATCCACGAAATAACAAAAACTGTCTAACACGTCAACCACAATCCACCAGCTGAGTATTAATCCATCATAATGAGAAGTTATCCAGAAATCCATCATTTAACCAATAATCCAATGATGCAGTGAGTATATATTTAACCGGATATGTAATTCAGAAATCCCACCAACTCTCAGCATTTACCCACGAGAATTTTGGGGGTATTTATCAATGTAATCCATGAACTAACTTTAGAGAGAGAGAGAGAGAGAGAGAGAGAGAGAGTGCATGCTTGTGTGTGTGTGTGTGTGTGTGTGTGTGTGTGTGAGAGAGAGAGATAATACTGTTTATCACTAAATATGACCACGCCTCCCTGCCAGCCACCAGCGGACATTAGTTATGGTAATGATATATATGCAAATTTTAATCAAATCAATCGATTACCATAATTTCTGATTCACACTGCGTGGAATTAGATCACAAATATTATTCACGAATGAAATTTAATTTGAGACCACATCACTGTGAAAGAGGCAAAAAAATAAATATATATCTATCTATATATTAGTAATTTCTATGATTAGTGATGTTATTCTGGCGGGTGGAAGGGAAAGAGGGAAGGGTGGAGGAGGCAAGGGGAGGGGAGGGGAGGGGAGGGGAAGGGAAGCAGGGGTGCATGTGAAGAGGGAAGGTAAGGGGAGGAGGCAAAGGAGAGGCGATGACTGCACTCGAGTCAGGTAGTTAACTCACGGCGCGCAGTGACCATTTCTTCCTTATATTCAACGTTGTGACCTTGACCTGACCTCTGACCTGTTGACCTGCATATCATAGGATCGTTCAGGTATTGATGGAAAAATTTTAACAAGTCTGGACACAGTTGTTCCTTTCGTTCATGCGACTAGTTACTGTAATGCCTAATGAACTATATAGTGTGTCTTTTAAAAGTAGGTGGTGGTAGTGGTAGTAGGTGGTGGTAGTGGTAGTAGGTGGTGGTAGTGGTAGTAGGTGGTAGTAGTGGTAGTAGGTGGTGGTAGTAGTGGTAGTAGGTGGTGGTAGTGAGTAGTAGGTGGTGGTGAGTGGTAGTAGGTGGTGGTAGTGGTAGTAGGTGGTGATGGCGATTGGTGGTAGTGGTAGTAGGTGGTGGTGGTGGTGTGGGTGGTGGTAGTGGCAGTGGGTGGTGGTGGTGGCAGTGGAGTGTGTGGTGAGTGGTGGTGGTGGTGGTAGGTGGTGATGGTAGGTGGTGGTGGTGGTGAAGTGGGTGGTGGTAGTGGTGGTGGAATTGGTGGAGTGGTGGGTGGTGGTGGTGGTGGTGGGTGGTGATGGTGAGTTGGTGGTGGTGGCAGTGGGTGGTGGTGGTGGTGAGTGGGGAGGTGAAGTGGTGGTGGTGGGTGGTGGTGGTGGGTGGTGGTGGTGGTGAGTGGGTGGTGATGGTGGGTGGTGGTGGTGGCGGTGGGTGGTGGTGGTGTGTGGGTGGTGTGTGGCAGTGGGTGGTGGGGTGGTGGTGGGGTGGTGGTGGTGGAGGCAGCAGTAGAAGTAAGTGGTGGTGGTAGAGGCAGGGCCGGGTCGTCCCAGCTGGCCCCTCCATCATCGCTGCTCCATTGACTCTCTCTATAACGTGTCGCTTATGTGGGGGGGGGCGCTTCTTCTCCTCCCCACACTCTCCTCCCCACGTAATACTTCCCCGATATCAACCTCCTCCTCTTTGGAAAACTCATACAAAATTGGGGGGGGAGTTATAGGGAATGGGGAAATGTGTTTTTCCCACACTACAATTGAAGGTTGGTTTAGGGGGAGTCAATAATAGTAGTCTGGTTCATACGTTCCTGTTATGAAAGAGTGAAGTTATTGGGTATAGTGACGTATGATTGACACCATCTTAGCTGTCACTCTCACACACTATAGTTACAAAGTTGGCGTTATAGTGAGTCATCAGCAACTATTAACCCCCTCATAAATACACTATACCACCATCACCATATCCTTTACGTCTACCATAAAATAACAACCAAGTTTATCCCAACCAATATCAACCCAAATATATTACGTTGGGCCATATAATACCTTCAAATAATAATAATAATAATAATAATAATAATAATAATAATAATAATAATAATAAAGTTGACAGAATTATTATCATTATTATCCTCTTTCATCTACCTTTAAAAATTAATTACTGAACATCAAAGGCATCTAATTACCTGTACTCAATTAAGGTAAATTAACATTTTATGATTTTTTGCTGCTGTTCTGTTTATCCATTTTAGGTCACCATATACACTCACCGTTGCTCTCACCATCACCACCATCAACCAACACCATCACCACAACACATACGACAAACAATAATAAAAAAAAATAAAAAAATCATAAATAAGAAGACAAAAAAATCATCCTAATAACAACAATAAAAAAAAACATTACATATCAATAACATTAAGAACAAGACTCGGCTAAAGGTGGCACACATTGGCACTATAAATGGCACAGACGGGCGGACGGACACACGGACTCCCGAAACACAATCTAAAAATATCACCTGGAACCTGGAACCTGGAACATGGAACCCGGAATCTGGAACCTGGAACCCGGAATCTGGACCCTGGACCCTGGAACATGGAACATGGAACATAAGAGAACACCCTGGCCTGTACTGTAGGGGAGGATGAGGAATGGGGTATAGGGATAAGGAGGAGGAGTATAAGAGGATGGGGAGAAGGAGGATGAAGATAGGGAGAGGAGAAGAATGGGGAGGTGAAGGAGGAGGAGGAGGAGGATGATGAGGAGGATGAAGAGAATGGGAAAGAATGGAAGGATAAAGAATAAGAAACTAGGAACAGAAAGAGGAGGGGAATCAAGATGAAGAGAATGAGAATAGGAAGGAATAAAAGGATAAATAATAAGGAGATAAGGAACAGAAGGAGGAGGAAAGAAAAGGGAAGGAGGGAAGACACTTTGTTTTTCTCCCTTGAGCCTCCCAACTCATTTCAGCGGAAGGAAGCGGGGATATATATTTTATCGTGAGGCAACGTCTAGGCCACTCCATCACCTGCAACAGCCAGATATATCATGGTACGGGGGGTGAGGGTGGGCGTGGTGGGCGTGGTGGGTGAGGGTGGGCATGGTGGGTTAGAGGTGGGTGTGTTTATATACATATTCGACCTATGTGTTATATCGTGTTAAGGGTGATATTATAACCCGTTACACACACACACACACACACACACACACACACACACACACACACACACACACACACACACACACAGTATATAGAGAGGGGGAGACATATATTATAAATGATCACTGTAACTATTTAGGCATAAAAAACATTTACGAATTTACGAATAAACTTTTACTGGTGGCTCCATGACCTCCACCCGGCCAGTGTATGTGTGTTTACGTGTATACATACAATATATGTACACACAAAATATGTCTACTTGTGTGTGTGTGTGTGTGAGCCATCATCCAGCACACAAAGCTCATAATCCTCTCCTCCCCACACACAACAAATACACTCTCTCTCTCTCTCTCTCTCTCTCTCTCTCTCTCTCTCTCATACACACCAATCATTCACACATATTAACACTCTTTACTCTCTCAAGCACAACACACACAGATGTCGATCTGGCGACTTAACAGGTAGGGACGTGGATACGAGGCGGTACCGGGGAGGAGCCCAGGGAGGTGCTGGGGAGGAGCCCAGGGAGGTGCTGGGGAGGAGCCCAGGGAGGTGCTAGGGAGGAATCCGGGGAGGTACTGGGGAGGAGCCCAGTGAGGTACTGGGGAGGAATCCGGGGAGGTACTGGGGAGGAGCCCAGTGAGGTACTGGGGAAGAGAAGTGGACATGTCGTGAATCTGGTGGTCGGAGGAGCGGGTCGGGTAGTGGCTGGCTGGGGACAGGGCTGGCTGGGGACAGGGCTGGCTGGGGACAGGGCTGGCTGGGGACAAAGTCGTGAATCTAGTGGTCGTCGTTGGAGGTGAGCGGAGAGAAGCAGGTCGGGGAGGTGCTGGCTGGCTGGGAAGGGGCTAGGGTGGGTAAGACGCCTTGGGCCCCAATATGCAATAAGCACGCTACAGTGAGTTGGCAAATTGTTCCTTGAAGTGATTACAGCGACGCCTTTGGTGAGGCCCCACCGCTCCAGGATTATACCCAAAACTAATATATTACTCCGCGGGACTTGTTACAAGGCCAACTACCGGACTTATGGGGTTAATGATGACTTTATTGGCCCTTTTTTATGTTGGACTTTTTACTTAATCAACTACCAGGATGCACGGGGTTAAGGTAGTTTTATTGGCCTTTTTATGCTGGACTTAGTGAGGATCGTGAGAACCTTGTGCTGGACGTATTACTGGAATTATGGGGATAATGGCGTATTTATTGGCCTTTTTGTTACCCCAAACGTTGGACTTAGTGAGGAATGCGTTAAGTTTACGAGGTTAGCCCGTGTTGGATTTTCAAAGCTTGCTACACAGAGACGCTTATGGACTTTGTACAAACCAACTAACAAACTTGTGTGGTTTAATGGCCCTCGTTATTGGCCTCCTATTCTGGACTTGGCTTGACTGATTTGGACTTTTTGTATTGGGTTCTGTGAGGATGAATACTTTTTCGTGCTGGAATTGGCCTTCATTTAATTAGGCAGGACTTTTATATTAGACTTAGCCTGACTTAGTTAAACTGAGCAGATGGAAAGAATATTCTCTGACGTGGGACTTTCATGTTCACTGACTTAAGACTTTTTGGACTTGACGAACCAGGTTACGTCAAGTGGGTGAAGCTTACGAGAGGTGCTAGTGACGTCACGGGATCCATTAAGGAAACAGCAACACCAAGTGACACCCACACAAACAACACCCCCCCCACACACACCTGAAGCCCACTGTTTACTTACGAACAACCGGGAACCTCTCAGTGTTGTACAGAAAGTCGGAATTTTATTGGCCAGCACTGTGTATGAGATGACAATCGTGTATGTATGTATGTGTGGAGCGGGCAGGGGAGGGCCGGGCCGGGGAGGACCGGGCCAGAAGTGGGGAAAGGGAAGAAAGGTACCGGTAATGCCATTGGGTCGGTCAAACTTTTTTAACGAGCGTAAAATGCCTCACAAGTTTCAGCTCCGGCGGGATAAACAAGCTGTGGACGAGGCTCTGTGTGTATGAGTGTGTGTGTGTGTGTGTGTGTGTAACTTAACTTGATATATACACACAGGGTCAAGTTAGGTCAGGTTTACAACTATAAGACAATTCTTCCAAAACAAGTCGACCTTCCCTACACATGGTAAAGAAAACGGAATCATGGCAGAGAAAACGGATTCAGGGTAGAGAAAACGGATTCAGGGTAGAGAAAACGGATTCAGGGTAGAGAAAACGGATTCAGGGTAGAGAAAACGGATTCAGGGTAGAGAAAACGGATTCAGGGTAGAGAAAACGGATTCAGGGTAGAGAAAACGGATTCAGGGTAGAGAAAACAGAGACATGGTAGAGAAAAGAGAATAGAGAGCAAAACAATGGAGGTAGAGCGACTGATATCACAGTCTGGTGAACGAAAAAGAATTAAAAGAATAACGAAGATTAAAGGTTATACTGGACGGCTCACTGTGTGTGTGTGTGAGTGTGTACATATGTCTTTCTATATGTGTACATGTGTGTATATGTATGTACTCACGTGTCTGGCCATACTGCTCCCTCTCCTGAAGTAGTCCTCAGGAGACCCCTACTACTACTACTACTACTACTACTATCGTCACACAACCACTATTCTCTATAATCACAACTACTACACTCCTCTCACCATCAGACACAACCAACACACACACACACACACACACACACACACACACACACACACACACACACACACACACACACACACACACAGTCGTCCAGCTCGACGCCAACGAGGAACAATATTCATTTATTTAATGAATTTGGTCAATGTTAACGAGTTTTCTCGTTACCCGCTGCTCTACCGGATTGTTTAAACGCCCGGCTCATGCCAGCTCACTCATATACGTCGAAATTTGCCGAATTTATGAGGGAAAATGTTTTGCAGTGTCATACAGGTCGCCAGAATAATTTGTGCTGCCAACTTGTAAAACCTCCACTGTTTATATGACGCGGCCGGTCCCTCACTGACACACTACAACTACCTCACTGTATCACACTACAACAACAACAACAATTGACACCTAAAATACACACAACACTTCAACAATATCGACAAAAAGTACCACAAAATTGCAATAACTAAAATATACACAACAACAACAACTAAAATATACACAACAGTCAACAACAACAAAAACAAAAGCTACTACAAAACATACAACACCAAGAACTTAGACAAAAGGTGACTAAAAATGCAACAACAACAACAACAGTTGCAAAAATCGATCCAATAGCAACAGTTGCAACAAGACCTGCAACAAATACAGTACTTGCCACCACAACCTACAACAACAAATGTAGATATGCAATGCACGAGGTGATAAGAGTTGCAACAATTTATGCAACAATAACTACAACAATTACCATAATAACAACCACAGTAACTACAACAACCACCACCACAATAACAACAACAACAACCACAACAACCACCACCACAACAACTACAACAACAAGTCCCTTTACGAGACAAAATAAATCCTTAACTATTGCACACGTTGTCCATCACTGTATGACTAGCGTGTACCGTACCTCTCCCAGCCCCCACGATCCTCTCCCAGCCCCCACGATCCTCTCCCAGCCCCACGATCCCTCCCAGCCCCACGATCCTCTCCCAGCCCCATGATCCTCTCCCAGCCCTACAAGACACTATTTCAGCCCCCACGACCTCTCCAGCCCCCACTCATCCTCCCAGCCCCCACGATCCTCCTCCCAGCCCCACGATCCTCTCCCAGCCCCTACAAGACACTATTTCAGCCCCGACCCTCTCTCCCAGCCCCCACTATCCTCTCCCAGCCCCACGATCCTCTACCAGCCCCCACGATCTCTCCCAGCCCCTCACACTTCTTCCCAGCCCACGACCTCCGAGCCCCACGATCATCTCCCAGACCCGAACCTCCCAGCCCCCACGATCCTCTCCCAGCCTCCGACCTCTCCCAGCCCGACCCTCCCAGCCCCACGATCCTCTCCCAGCCCCACGACCTCTCCCAGCCCCCACGATCCTTCCCAGCCACGATCCTCTCCCAGCCCCACGATCCTCTCCCAGCCCCCACGATTCTTCCCAGCCCCACGACTCTCTCCCAGCCTCTACACGACCCTCTTCCAGCCCCACGACTCTTCCAGCCCCCACGACCCACTCCCAGCTTACTGCTCTCACCCACTTTTCCAGCCCCACGACCCTTTCCCAGGCCCCCACAGCCCCATCAACCACACACACACTATGAAATTGAATGCCACAGTAATCTCTGACCAAATAAAAGTTTTAAAATTGGCCGTGTGTGTTGTGGGAGGGGGGTAAGGGAGAGGGAGGGGTGAGGGAGAGAGGAGGGGTGAGGGGAGAGAGGAGGGGTGAGGGAGAGGAGGGGTGAGGGGAGAGAGGAGGGGGTGAGGGAGAGAGGAGGGGTGAGGGAGAGAGAAGGGGTGAGGGGAGAGAGGAGGGGTGAGGGTTAGGGAGGGTTGAGGGAGAGAGGAGGGGTGAGGGAGAGAGAGGGGACGAGGGAGGGGAAGGGTGATGGAATGAGGTGTAGGAGGGAACGAGGAGGGGGGTAAGAGAGTAAGGGGTTGGATGAGGGGGGAGGGGTGAGGTGAGGGAATGATGGGAGGCATGAAGTGAGAGGTACAGTGGAGAGGTGAGGGTGAGGGGTAAGGGAGAGAGTAAGGGCGTGATGGGTGGAGGGACAATGGAGAGGGTAGTGAGGCACTGAGAGGTACTAGGAGGGAGGCACTATACTAGGAGAGGCACTGAGAGGTACTAGGAGGGAGGCACTGAGAGGTACTAGGAGGGAGGCACTGACAGGTACTAGGAGGGAGGCACTGACAGGTACTAGAGGGGAGGCACTGAGAGGTACTAGGAGGGAGGCACTGAGAGGTACTAGGAGGGAGGCACTGACAGGTACTAGGAGGGAGGCACTGACAGGTACTAGAGGGAGGCACTGAGAGGGTACTAGGGAGGGAGGCACTGACAGGTACTAGGAGGGAGGCACTGACAGGTACTAGGGAGGGAGGCACTGACAGGTACTAGGAGGGAGGCACTGACAGGTACTAGGAGGGAGGCACTGACAGGTACTAGGAGGGAGGCACTGACAGGTACTAGGAGGGAGGCACTGACAGGTATTAGGAGGGAGGCACTGACAGGTACTAGGGAGGAGGCACTGACAGGCTAGGAGGGAGGCACTGACAGGTACTAGGAGGGAGGCACTGACAGAGACTAGGAAGGAGAGGCAATGAGAGGAACTTTGGGGTACTAGGGAGAAGGCACTGAGAGATACTAGGAACGAAGCACTGAGAGATACTAGGAGGTAGGTACTAGGACAGACCTATACGTGGGTGATACATAACTAGTACAGGACACATCTACATACCTTTGTCTACCTAATTATACAATTATGTGGCAGGTGGACCAGGTATCACGCACCATCCACATTAAAAACTCATATGCATTTTTTTTTTCACGCAACTTTTATCGATTCTGAGATGATCTTTTGTGATGTTTTTTTCCCCTTTTTAGTGATAAGAGATTTAGCTACGACACGACACGACACGACACGACACGACACGACACGACACGACACGATACACGGCACCAGATTAAATACCGTAACGCAATACACACCACACCATCACACAACACATCTCCCCACAGATAGATAGATAGATAGATAGATAGATAGATTGATAGATAGATAGATTACATCAATATTCATGTAGGTGGTGAGCGTCGATATTTAAAGGTCAACCATCCTGTGTGTGTGTGTGTGTGTGTGTGTGTGTGTGTGTGTGTGTGTGTGTGTGTGTGTGTGTGTGTGTGTGTGTGTGTGTGTGTGTGTGTGTATGTGTGTGTGTAAGGACTCTGTAAACACAAACATCAGTTGCACATGAACATCAAACCACTAAATCAGAGAGACAGACACGGACAGTAGGGGAGGTGCACATGGCCACCTACGTAGTGGTCCATATGGCCACCGTCGTAAGGCCAGGTTGGGACAGAATCGGAGATTAGCATATGAAAGACCTTCAGGAAATTAATGGATTTATTGAAAAGTGTTTACAGGGAGTGAGTTGGTGGCTTGTGGTGGAGGGGGGAGGATGCGAGCAAGGACTGGAAGGGGTGAGGAAGGAAGTATGGAGGGGTGGAAGGAGATGAAGGTGTGGAAGGGAGATGAGGGGTGGAGGGAAGGAGGGGTGTGGAGGGGAGATGAGGGTGTGGAGGGGAGATGAGGCTGTGTGGGAGAGCGGAGGGGAGATGAGGCTGTGGAGGGAGATGAGGGTGGAGGGGAGATTGGTGTGGAGGGGGGTAGGGAGGGAGGAAGATAGAGGTGTAGGGGGGAGATAGGAGGATGGGGGGGGGGAGTAACTAGAGAGGATACAATAGTGTACAATACCTTATTAATAAAAAAAATAACCCGTTTCTATTATTCTGGCAGAAAGAGTCTGGGTGGCTGACTGAGTAGTACCATATGTGTCTGTCTGTCTGTCTGTCTGTCTGTCTGTGAAAAAAAGAGCAGTCAGTATTGCAACATGAAGGCTTCCCCCTCAACTGGTGACCAA
This sequence comes from Homarus americanus, assembly GCF_018991925.1. Lineage (NCBI taxonomy): Eukaryota > Metazoa > Arthropoda > Malacostraca > Decapoda > Nephropidae > Homarus > Homarus americanus. The sequence goes on along the minus strand of NW_024738300.1, from coordinate 10,972,602 downwards.
AAGTTGCCTCCCAAAAGCACAAAAAGCCTAATAACAACAAAATACAGAGGCCTATATGAAATAAAACATACTTTTTATGATTTTTATTTCGAAAGTCAGACTCTCCCCAAAAACGTCCTCTTTAAATCTTCACTATAATCACCATCATTCCTAAAACCATACTAACTACACCACACTATAGACTTTAAATCATAACTATAATCACCACAATTCCTTAACACACACACACACACACACACACACACACACACACCCTATAATTCACATCCACCAGTCAATAACTCAACACAATCTCGTCACTCGCTACCCATAATAAATCCAACCACTGGCACATAACAATCTTTTAGTTCATAAACAATCAAAATGTTGTTTGTTATGGAGCTATGATACGGGTTGGACTTCAGCACCACACACACACACACACACACACACACACACACACGCGCGCGCACACACATTACCTAACCTATGAGCAGAACCACCATTTGACCAATGTAAATTATTGTTTATCATTATCGGGTTTTTTTTTGCTACTCCCTCCTGTTCGTTTTTTCTACTTTTCTTATCCAGTTTTGCTACTTACTTTTTGACCCGGTCCGTAAGGGAGAACATTTAGTGGCATGTTATTGATTCTAGTCCACACACACACACACACACATCATGAAGTCATAAGTACGTGAGGTAAAAATCAACACAATCTACCCATGTTTACACTCGCGGCCAAAGAGAATAATTGAGTGACTCTTAACTAATGAGGTAAACAGTATCTCCTGTGATGCCTCAGATGATACATGGTGATACATATACCCTGGTGATACATGGTGATACATATACCCTGGTGATACATGGTGATACATATACCCTGGTGATACATGGTGATATATATATACTCTGGTGATACATGATACATATACCCTTCAAGATACATTTAAGTAACCTATGAGCTACTCACGTGTCTTGGAATACGAAAAAAAAAGACTCAAATGGTAAGTGACTCATAACTGACTCATTTATACTCGCCAGCGACTCACATTGAGACTCAACCATTACTAAAGCCGACATACAGTCCAGTACTCACCCCTCATTGTATGTCGATAGGTCAGTTGGGCCCCAATACTAATCACTCCCCTATAACCTGACTATTAGGATTGGGGTCCGGTAGGATTGGGGCCTATTCGTATTGGGGCCCATTTGACCAACTACACTTAAGAGATAAACTGATTATACTTAGTTGATTCGTACATCTATTGGTCGACAGTTTAAGGTAAAAGATGTTGGTATCCCTGTGTAGCGTTTAGGTTGGCAGCCCTGTATACAGCTTGGGTTGGCAGCCCTGTATACCGCTTGGGTTGGCAGCCCTGTATACCGCCTGGGTTGGCAGCCCTGCATACATCAAACATGTCAACAAATTACCCCTCTCTACAAATTACGTATAAAACTAAATTAAATATTGTCATAATAATTGCTCTTCTATATTAAACTTTTACACAGTTCTATCCGTAAATATTCATCCCCCCATATTACCTGCGCTACCTACCATATTATATTAGTGTTGTTATTGTTGATGATATTTAAGGTTATTATTATTATTATTATTATTATTATTAGCAGTAGTAGTAGTAGCAGCATTATTATTATTATTACTATTATTACCATTATTATTATTATTATTATTATTATTATTAATGTCATTATTATTCTTATTACTATTATTATTGTTACCATTATTATTATGATTATTATTATTATTATTATTATTATCATTATTACCAAAATACAAAATACAAGGTAAAAAGCAAAAGACCAAGAAAAATTATATAAAAAACACAAAAACTAAAAAATAATAATGAAACTCCCACAAAAGTCCTCCAAATAAAAAAACTCACAAAAGACCCAGAAAAACAATAAAAACCACAAAAGTCCAAGAAAAATAATGAAAAAGAACCCAGAAAAATAATAAAATAAAGAAAAAACCCACAAAAGATCAATAAAAATAATAAGAGCAAACAAAACAACAGTAAAATAATAAAAACCCCACAAAAGCGCCGAGAAAAATATCATCAGCAGGCGGGCGTCTACTACACAAGTGGCGGCGAACTCGGCAGACTGTAGCGGCCGAGTAAACAATTCTCAGGAGGAGGGAAACGGCCGTAAAGAATAACAAGACGTTGAAATAGAGAGCCACGGGGGATATGAACCCAGGGGTGTGGCAAATGTGTGGCGGGGCAGAAAAATCCTGGGTGTAATATAAAGAGTTCTGTGTGTGTGTTGTAGCATCACACGTACACATACATACATACCTACATAACCAAAAAACATTACGTACACACGATATCATCAAGAACGGTTATGTAACTAAGAGCAAACTAACTAGAGAGAGGAAGGGAAGGGAGAGGGATGGGGAGGGAAGGGAAGGGAAGGAGAAGAGAGAGGAGGAAGGAGTGGCAGGGGATGGGGAGAGAAGTGAAGGAAGGAAGGAAGGAAGGAAGGAGAAGGGAGAGGAAGGGAAGGGAGAGGGATGGGGAGGGAAGGGAAGGGAAGGAGAAGAGAGAGGAGGAAGGAGTGGCAGGGGATGGGGAGAGAAGTGAAGGAAGGAAGGAAGGAAGGAAGGAAGGAAGGAAAAGGAAAAAACAAGCAATGGAAATGAACAAACAAGTCAGTACCACTCTCGTGTTTACTGATTGGGGCCAAAAAACGGCTCTGGGTAACAAGGTACCAATGGAAAAACTATTACCAATACGAAAATTAAAGTACGTGAAATAATGGTGACCCCAAGACTAGATTGGTAACACAAGGAGAACAATGGTACAATATACGTTAAAAGATACATAGATACATACGAACCTGATTCACATAACCAAGGTACCAATGGAATAATAACTAAAAGAGCAAAATAAAGACCAAAAATAGCAAATGACAGGAAATAGAAAAAAACACCGATAATGGAAGAAGGAAGCGGCAACTATACGGTAAAAAAAAGAGAGAGATAGTAACAAGGTAACAATGTAAAAATACCGGACAATCCGTTACAATTAAAATGGCGCCATAAAAAAAGTTTGGGGGCTGAATGGAATATTGTCAGAATTTAACTGGACAAACATGCAAACAAACATAACAACAGGACGGCGAGGTAACAATGTATCGGGGTAACAAGGTAGAATTTGAGCAAGGGTAACAAAATAAAAATGAATAAAGACAAAAAATCACACATACCAAAAATAAGGTAAAATTGGAATAAAAATCATAAACCCCCCCCCCCCCAAAAAAAAATATCCAGGTACCAATGTCACAAGGTACCATTGGAATCAGAGTAACAAACATACACGTACAAGTAACAAGGTAAATACTACAATTGGAATTAAAATTATTAAATAAACCAAAACTCGGTATATGATCCAATGTATCAAGATAGAATTGGAATAAGATAAAAAAAATCAATAAAATTATCATATATCGATGAAACAAGATACCAATGGAACCATAATTACAATAAATAAATAATCACAAACTAAGTAACACGGTACCAATGAAACACGTAACAAACAAATAAAAACATAAAAGACGTAACAAGGTAGCAATGGAACACGAGACAACACAAACAAAATATATGACATCAACTAAACACCACTGTAAAAAAAAAATAATACAATTGGAACGACAAGAATACGACAAAATCCTTAATTAAAAAAGACAGACGAGAGAGAGAGAGAGAGAGAGAGAGTCTTGTCTAGAAAGATGTTTTTCACGAGGTATTAGCGCGGCCCAGGACACGTCACTGGCCCAGCTTGTTGTTGATGATGATGATGATCTCCTGACAATATTGACTGACTCCCTCCCTCTCTCCCTTCCTTCCTCCCTCCCTGTCTCCCTTCCTCCCAACCTCCCTCCCTTCCTACCTACCTCCTCCTCCTCATCCTCTTCCTCCTGTTCTTGTTCTTCCTCCCACCACCCCAAGAGGACAATACTTTACTTTCTCTACTGACAGAAGTCTTCAAACCCTTCATTGGATTTCATAGGGTGAACGTGTCTCACTTTACCTGAGGAACTCTCTAACCTTACCTACCCTTAACCTAATTTAAACTAAACTCACCTACTATTAAAACCTAACCTAACCTACATTATTTTTAAACCCTTCCCATCCTAACCTATCCAAACTGAACTTAAACCTAACCTAACTTAACCAAAACCCAACCAAACCCACAACTTAGCACAATCACCATTCCAAAAAAAAAAATTAAATAAAAATAATCCCATAAACATTGAATCCTTTAGTCATAATGTATATCAACTCCCAAAATCCTAACGTAGGGGAAGACTGAGAATGGCGGGGGCGGGGGATGGGGGCGGGGGCTGGGGGCGGGGGCTGGGGGCGGGGGATGGGGATGGGGACAGGGGCGGTGGCGGCTGGCTGGGAGAAGCCTCACCAGCGGGGACAGTACGAGCGTAAAAATCGAGTTTGATTAAAATGCTCCGGGGCTACGAACCTAGTATGTAAATCCGGGGCCTTGTGTATATTGCCGGGTCCCGCTCTACATATGTGGGCCCGCACTGTGTGTTTTGAGGGGGTGGAGGGGGCTGTCTGGTGGTGGTGTTTGTTGAGGTGGGGCTGTTTATAGTGGTGGTGTTTGTTGAGGTGGGGCTGTTTAGTAGTGGTGTTTGTTGAGGTGGGGCTGTTTAGTGGAGGTGTTTGTTGAGGTGGAACTGTTTAGTGGTGGTGTTTGTTGAGGTGGGGCTGAACCACACACAGTTTACCCCCAATAAAACTCACCTCACACATCCACAACCCACACCACCCACTGCTGACCCACACTAACTCCCACACACCCTCACCCCACCAACCACACACTGCTGACCCCCCCCCACAACCCCCCCACAACCACCCTACCCACCAGACCCACACCCCCCCCACAACCACCCTACCCACCAGACCCACACACACTCCCACCCTACCCACACTAACACACCCACATCACGTCACACACAACTGCCGGTGGGGCCAAGAATCAGGACTCACCAAAACAATAACTCAGAAAGCCTTTATAAATAAGACACCAACTAAACCACAGTGTCTAGCGGTCATGTCTTGAGTAGTGGGGGGAGGGGGGAGGGAGAAGGGGGAAGGGGGAAAAGAGGAGGGGAGGAAGGGGTGAAGGTAGAAGGGAGGAAGGGGTTTAGTTTCTTGAAACACTTTAAGAACGATCGAATTAAATGAACAGTATCTTTAGTACTATTATGAAAGAGAGAGAGTACAGTAGTAGTAGTAGTAGTAGTAGTAGTAGTAGTAGTAGTAGTAATAGTAGTAGTAGTAGCGGAGAGGCCATCATCGTAAGTACACCACAATGGAGAAAGGAGACGAGTAGAGAATCATTAATAACAGCCTCTTGAGTACCATCCTGAAGGGGAGGCAGAAGGAGAAAGCGTTCCCAACACTTGTATTAAAAAGAAAAAAAAACTCGAATGAATCAAAACATAAAAGCTTCAAACATTAAGTGGAAGGGGAGGTGAGGGAGGGAGAGAGAGGGGGTGGGTGAAAGAGGGAGAGATAGGAAGTTTGAGTGAGGGAATACAGGTAAGTGGGAAGACAGAGAGAGAGGAAGGAGGGAGAATTTTAGAACACTCAGAAAACACGAGAGAGAGAGAGAGAGAGAGAGAGAGAGAGAGAGAGCAATCCAGAGAGAAGATATGGTGTTCGCTGAAAGCCCTTCACTACAGAACATCTCGCTATTAACAACAGTAGTATTGACTCAATCCACTCCCCCAACACTTACACACCTTGAATCAGGCACTGAAATAAGGGGAACACCTGAAGATTGAACAACCCCAGTTTATTTCACATTTTGAATAGTCACTAACGCTACCTGCAGTGTAAGGTAAGGTAAGATAAGGTGAGGTGAGGTAAGGTAAGGTAAGGTAAGGTAAGGCAAGGTAAGGTAAGGTAAGGTAAGGTAAGGTAAGGTTGTTTAATCACGTGAAATAAACTGAGGTGACCGATTTTCACGTGATCCATTTAAAGAATTATGTTCGTGTTCTGTGGATAGGTAGGGGGTGGTGGTGGTGAGGTGGGGGGCGGTGGGTAAGGGTGGGTAGGTGGATAAGGGTGAGTAGATGGGTGAAAGTGGGTCGGTGGGTGGAGGGTCTATGGGGCAGGGGAGACCTTTAATTATATATCTGTTAGCACTCTTTGTAAACAATACCGGAAAATAATTGTAAAAAAAAATAAAAAAAAAATAGGGTGAAAATCTAACCTTTTCTGTGATATGAAAGGAATAGTCTGTTAATTTATCCTCTCTCTGGAAAACAGTCTCTCTCCCTCTCTCTCTATCTTTCTCTTTTTTTCATTCTTTCTCGAGTTCTTTCTGTTCTCTTTTTAAATCTCTTGCTCTACTTGTATCGTTCTTTCTTTCTGACTCTCTCTCTCTCTCTCTCTCTCTCTCTCTCTCTCTCTCTCTCTTCCATTCTTTCTCTCTACTTCTCTCTATCTCTCTATTTCTTTCTTCTCTCTCGAGTTCTTTCTATTTCTCTTTTATATCTCTTGCTCTACTTCTCTCTCTCTCTCTCTCTCTCTCTCTCTGAACGTGTGAACACTGGATCTGAACGTCCAGGAGCCACGTATAGACAACTGAAATGACCCTCTGAGCTTGAGTGATCGTCTGGTGTGTGAACGTCTGGGTGTGAGCGCTGAATGTGGATAACTATACACCCTAACTCGTCAGCGTTGAACGTCTGAGCGAATCTGAACGCTGGACCCTCTGAGAACCGAGCCTGAGTGTCTGAACGTGTGAACATGACAACGCCACATCCGAACACTCGACTCTGAACCGAATCTTCGTATTGAATCATCGAAAAACCTTCAGTAAAAAGTCCTACACACCTCATCGTGAACGCCGCATCTGAGCCCCTGAGCACCGCGTCGGAACGTGAGCGCGCTCAACCCTCAGAGCTCGGAGCTGGAGCCTCGTTACTTCCCCCTTTCTGGAATTGAATCCAAATTGCATTTTAAGTGAAAATCTGAAGTTAACGAACCGGTGGTCGCTCACAATGATTGTGTGTGTGTGTGTGTGTGTGTGTGTGCGCGCGCGTGTGTGTGTGTGTGTGTTCTAAATAAAAAAGGGATTCTCTCTCTCTCTCTGTCATCCTCGTTATCTCACTGTCCTTCTACCACCACCACCTACCACTACCTCTCCCTACAACCACATCACCATCACCTCCTCCTACCACCATCCTTCCCTCCACACCAACACCTACCACCATCTCTCCCTCCAACCACAACATCACTTAAAACCCCCAGATACTCAAACTCTCCAAACACACACACCTTCCTCTCCCCCCCCTCCTCACCCCCCACCCTCACCTGTCTTTACCCCACACCACTGACACTTCCTCACCTCCCCTCAGCCGTCCACGAACTTGCCGTATAATTAGACAAGCAAATTTGTTCATCTTCTCAACGGCTCAGATTCTTAACCTAAGTTGGGTCTCGCCCTCCCTCCCCCGTTTTCTTTTTCGACACTTCTGGTTTTCTTTTTTACAGCGGAGACTCAAGTAGTTTTAGAATGATGGGTAAGTTCTCTTCTCTTCTCTCTGTCTGGGTAATGTACGTATCTCTTCCATAACAGTGTGTGTGTGTGTGTGTGTGTGTGTGTGTGTGTGTGTGTGTGTGTGTGTGTGTGTGTGTGTGTGTGTGTGTGTGTGTGTGTGTGTAACTTAATGAGGAGACGAAGGCTGTATTTACCAACTCCAAAAGAGCTTTGAGGAGGAACCCCAGCCGCCGTGTGCATCCTAACAAATATAACTTGTGTGTTTTTCCCCTCAATAAAACTACATTTAAGAGATTATGTTTGTTTTTTCTTCATGACACTACGAGAACGAGGGTTTAAAGTCACGAGGACATGGGTTTTAATGCTCGAGGACAAGGGTTTAAAAATACGAGAACGCAAAAGACTCCCTAAGGAAGTTAAAACAAGATTTGTAAACACACACACACACACACACACACACACACACACACACACACACACACACACACTACCGATAAAGGGATACAGAACGAGAGAAGGGGAGAGAAAGGGGAATAAAGGGGAGGAATAAAAAGTACATAGTAAAATAATATATGGAAAGAGACCAAAAGGAGGACAATAAAGTCTCGAGAGGACAGGACAACGAGGACAGGATCAGTGACAGGAGTGGGAGGTGAGTGGTTTTCGCTGACTGACTTCGCAAAGGGTTTCGAAAGGAGAGGGGGTTGGGTGAGTTGGTGAAGGGGGTGAGTGGGGGAAGGAAGTGAGTGGGGAAGAGGGGAAGGGGTGAGGGGGGTGAGGGGGGAAGGGGGGAGGGGAAGGGGTGAGTGAAAGGAGTAGAGAAGGCAGGGTGGAGGGGTGATGAGGGGTGAGTGGATGATACTCTGGCACCCCTTCCCCACCCCACCCCTCCCATCCCCTACCCCTTCATCTCTCTCCCCTTCCCCTTCACCTCTGTCCCCTTCCCTCCCTCCCTTTCCCTTCCCACACCCCCCCTGCCCCTATACTTCTGACGGCATGGGATGATTCGAGTCGAGCGATACTAGCTTCTGCAAGAGCTGTGGGGAGACAGACAGACAGATAAGCAGGCAGGTGTGGTCAGACAGACAGACAGACAGATAAGCAGACAGACAGACAGACAGACAGACAGACAGACAAGCAAGCAGGCAGGCAGGTGGCAGACAGGCAGACAGACAGATTGGCAGACAGACAGACAGACAGACAAGCAAGCAGGCAGGCAGGCAGGCAGGCAGGCAGGCAGGTAGAGAGACAGATAAGCAGACAGACAGAAATCGACAGACAGACAGACAGACAAACAGACAAACAGAGACAAACACACACACACACGTGCTATTGGTTATGAACGACTAGGATTTACTAGGACCATAAACCAATCCTGATGGTGAAAGAAAGAAAGAAAGAAAGAAAGAAAGAAAGAAGAAAGGAAGAAAGAAGAAAGAAAGTCACAAGGGAAGGTTTCGCCACAACTAAGAAATGGCCATTGATTTCCCAAGTCGACTTTGGCCGGTGGTAGAGAAAGTGCTGGAGAAAGTGGGAAGAAAGGCAGAACGTAAGAAGAAAGGCTGAAAGATGGAACGCCGAGGCCCAAAAAATTATAGGAAGAATATTGGGAAAAGGAGAGAAAGCGAATCGAAATTAGTAACGAATGTATGGCAGAAAGTTGGGTGAAAGTATAATGAGTGGATATTGAAAGGTAGGGATGAGTAGAAAGTAGTTAAGAAAGTAGGCGATAAGTAAGCAGAAGTGGAGAAAGAGGGTAGAAAGTGACAGAGGTGTGTGTGTGTGTGTGTGTGCACCTCTCTAATACATCCATACATTATAATAAGCTTAGCTGACACACCCCACAAGATCCACCAGCTGAGGCTTCACCCTTCAACGCCCACCAATACCCACCACACCCCCACCACATACCCACCACACCCCCACCAATATCCCACCACACCCCCACCACATACCCACCACATACCCAACTCACACCACTAAACATGCCCAGAGGATAAAAAAAAAACCCACCGCCCAATCCAATCAGAACACACACATACCCTCCACAACACAAATGACTCAATACCTTTCAAAACGAACCAACTTGAAGCAATGAATTACGCCTCTCCCCCCAACCCAATCAACGCCATATGACACCCTCTTAAGGACTCAGGAGGTGACAGCAAGGATAACCCCAACCTTTTCCCCCACCCCCACGACAGCTGAACCCTTTACACGAGGTGGTTCAGTCCGCGTGACACGACTCGAAACATCTCTATCCTGGGGCCTCGATAATTTTCCATTCGACTTATGGACGATGATTCGGGTATAGGCGAGTGGGTCTTTATTTCCGTGGTTTGGAGGGTTCATTGTTGTGAGGGGGAGGGGAGGAAAAATGACACATAATATATATCTCTCTCTCTGTGTTTCAAGCAGCTTCTGGGGAGTCGTGGAGAAGATAATGAGAAAAAGAGATAAGGAGGATGGGGAAGAACTTTAGGGTGAGAGAGAGAGAAGAGAGAGAGAGAGAGAGAGAGAGAGAGAGGGGCAGAGAGAGAGAGGGGGCAGGGGGCAGGGTGAGAGAGAGAGAGAGGAGGGAGGGGCAGGGGTGAGAGAGAGAGGGGAGGGGCAGGTGAGAGAGAGGGGGAGGGGCAGGGTGAGAGAGAGAGGGGGAGGGGCAGGGTGAGAGAGAGAGGGGAGGGGCAGGGTGAGAGAGAGAGAGAGAGGAGGAGAGGGGCAGGGTGAGAGAGAGAGAGGGGAGGGGCAGGGTGAGATGGGAGAGAGAGAGGGGAGGGCAGGGGTGAGAGAGAGAGGGGGAGGGGCAGGGTGAGAGAGAGAGGGGAGGGCAGGTGAGAGAGAGAGGGAGGGGCAGGGGTGAGAGAGAGGAGGGAGGGGAGAGAGAGAGGGGAGGAGGGGTGAGAGGGAGGGGAGGGAGAGAGAGAGAGAGAGAGGGGAGGTGGGGAGAGAGAGGGAGGGGCAGGTGGAGAGAGAGGGGGAGGGGCAGGGTGAGAGAGAGGGAGGGCAGGTGGGGAGAGAGGGTGAGAGAGGGGTGGGGAGAGAGGGGAGGGCAGGGTGAGGAGAGGAGAGAGAGAGAGAGAGAGAGAGGGAGGGGCAGGGTGAGAGAGAGAGGGGGGAGTGGAGAGAGAGATGGAGGAAGAACTTGAGGTAATGAGGGAGTCAAGGACAGGTGTACGTCGTCATTAATTCTCAGAGGAGTACCTTTATGTACCTGCCCCTCCCCCTCCTCTCCCTCTCCCCCCTCCTTCTACTTTACTTGTGGATTTCCCTCTCTAATTCCTCTTTTCTTTCCCCCCTTTTCCATCCCTTACTTTCCTATTCCATTTCTCTTACTTCCTTCCCTGTTGCTTTCTTTTCGTCTCCTTTCTTCCCTATTCAGTTTTTATTTCCTCTTCCTTTCTGTTCTTTTCTTCCTTCCTTTCTTCTGTTATTTCATTTATTTTTCCTCCCTTTTTTTCCTCTCTTCGTCCCTCCTTCCTTTTTTCGCCTTCATCTACAGAAACACAAAGCCTACACTACCTTAGAAACGTTTCTTTACCTAACTACGTATTGATGATGCCATTTGATCGTTAGTGTGATATATCAAAGTATGTGACGTCATACTAACGTTTTTGGTGACGTCATCATATTGGTAACGACAAAGAAACGTTTTGGTGACGTCATCATATTGGTAACGACAAAGAAACGTTTTGGTGACGTAGCCAAGAGTTATGTGTGTATGTATGTATGTATGTATGTATGTATGTATGTATGTATGTATGAATGAATGATTGTGTGTAAGCGTACCTATGCATGAATGTGGTGGTGTGTATGTAAATATTTGTGTACGCCTGTGTGTCAACGAGTGTGTGTGTGTGTTAACTAGCCCAAACTTGGTAACTACTTGAGTGACTAAAGAACAATTCTCTCTCTCTCTCTCTCTCTCTCTCAGCTTCTCGTCTAGCTATCTCTCTTTAATGCTGGTTTCTTTAGTATCTCTCACTTAATCTCTTCTCTCTTTAAGTCTCTCTCTCTCTTCTATCTCTCAGTCTCTCAGCCTGTCTCTAATTGTATTTCTTTATATCTGTTTCTCTGCCGCCTTTCTGTCTGCCTATCTCTCTTTAAACCATCTCTCTCTCTCTCTCTCCCCACGTGTGTGTGATTCACTGTACATATATGAATAACCACACAAGCAAACAAACAACACACGCACGCACGCACACACGCACATGCACAGACAGACACACACACACACACACACACACACACACCTTCAAGACAACAGGAGGTATAAACAAACACAAACAAACAAACTAACAAACGGTATCAGTGTTAATTTTCTTGCCGACAGTGGCGTCAATTTAAGCCACCTCTCTCTTAAGCCCACCTTCCAGCTCTCTAACCCGGTTCAAAAACCTGTATAAAGACACAAGGAAAGTGTTCTCCTAATTAATGAATTACTCTGTGCTTGTTTATTAACGGTGAAGGGTGGGGGGGAGGGACAGGGGGGAGAGGGGGGGATGTTAAAAATAAAATAAAAAAGTTAAATATACTGTATACAACGGCAGTGATGTTGGTTTTTCTTCAACATATGCCCGGGTCTTCTGCTCCACCGACCTGTGAAAAACTCCACAAGGAAGTAAAAGGCTCCCTCATAAATCGCAAAAGGTCAAAGTCGCGGAAATTTTGAATATAATTGAATAGCCCGTAAACAAAAACACTTCATTAGCTGTGAAGTAATTTCTTTTAATCACATAGTCACTTAATTAGCAGCCGATGGCCATGACCGCTTCTGAAAGACCCCATTATGTGTTTACTAATTACGCGCCCAAAGTAAACTCGACCAATCAGGCGTGAAATCGCTCTCTGTCAACAACGCTTTCATGCTGATTGGATGACGCCTCTGCACGCTCCGCCCCCTTCATCACCCGGCGACCAATGAGATGCGGCGCGCGGATCAATGCCTGGAGAGCGCTGATGGATACACTCCCTCACCAATATTCGTGAAATCGTTCAGACTTTGCTGTATAGGCGGAGAGAAAATATGAAAATTACGATTATTATCTCTATCTCTTAGCTAAGTTTTACAAATCGATGTTTCATGTGTTTTAAAAGTTACTATTCCCCCCCCCCCCTAAGATGTTATTAGTGACCTGTGCTTCACTATACTCTGTACTGAGGCTTTAAGTGTTGCTCCCAATTCGTTATGGTCCATATAGTGGGGCAATGTTTTCACTGTGTGTTTACATTAGTGGAGTGAAGATTACGATATATATATCTATAAAAAAACCTGTTCAGAGACGTTCTAGGTATAGGGTATAGCAGCGCCTCTGGTGGTGATTTGTAGCCACTTCACCGCTTTGTGGGACCTCGACACACACACACACACACACACACACACACACAGTAACCACATCCAAACACACTAAAACATACCAATACAAGTCAAAAATAAACATCCATGTAGCCAACACATCACCTAGCGAATACATACACACATCACGTTCAAACAAATACACACACAAATACATACACACACGTACGCTAATACAGACACGGACGATGATACACACACGGACGATGTATTACTATCATCAATTATTTGCCATTAATGAACAGTTCGTATTTACATAACCTAAAATAACTCTGAGATCCACTTTATAACAAACTTGTAAACACTCAAGGTCACACTGGACTTATAATCAAGGCCAAGAGTCGTGTCCTGCACTTGTCTTCTCTACACTTACGTTCAAAGACACAATCTCCCCCAAGATGCTTCTCCTTACTCGTTCCTCCCCAAGACTTAACCTTTTTTTCTCCCTCTTGTTCAGTTTCTTCCTCTTCCCTCCTCTTCTCCTCCCCTGCCCCAGTTCCTTCTTCTTTCCTCTTCTCTCCCCCTCTCTCCCATGCCCGTCCCTCCCTTTCATTATCTCCCAATCACCAGTTCCTTCCTTTATCCTCTCCCACTTTCCCCAGCTCCCCTTTTCTCCTAGTTCCCCTTCCTCCAATTCCCCCTCTTCTCCTCATCCCCAAGCTAATCCCCTCCTTCTCCCATTCCCAATTCTTCCCAAACTCCCCATTTCCTCCCGATAATGGGTGACTGCTCTCTCTCTCTCTCTCTCTCTCTCTCTCTCTCTCTCTCTCTCATTCCCTCCCCACATTCCTTTCTCTTCACTCTTCCTTTCACCACTCACCCCTCTCCCTTTCACATCCTACTCTCCTCTCCTTTTTCTTCCCTCATTTCATCCCTACTTCCATCCCCCTCTTTCCCCTCCCAATTCCCTCCCTTTCACCCTCTCCCTCCCCACCGTAACACAGGGAACAAGATTCCTCAGTAACTGAATTGAAGACCAACCGAGGCGTGAGCAGCTACGCGAGGCAAGTTTGAAGACAATCAGTCAATACGTTGCCAAGCTTTTACTGATGCAAGTGTACTGACAACTACCCAACTGAACTCACTGACTCACTTAGCTACTGACGAAAAAAAAAAATTCATTCATTCATTCATCGAAGGAAAAAATATTCATTGATTCATTCACTGGTGGACAAATATAGTCGTCGACTCACTCATTCCCGGGAGAAATTATTGCTCGTTGCTGACTCACTCACTCACACTCAGAGAATTTTTTTAAAGCTAGGCTGGCTGTTGTGTATAAGTACCTCGTAGTAGTGTGTGAGAGAGAGAGAGAGAGAGAGAGAGAGAGAGAGAGAGAGAGAGAGAACTATATTGGCCTCGCCATATTGGAACACAAACAAAAAGAAGTCAAAATTGTTAGTTAAAACACATGTCCCAGCTCTCTCTCTCTCTCTCTCTCGTGTGTGTGTGTGTGTGTGTGTGTGTGTGTGTGTGTGTAGTTCAACAATTGGGAATCGAACCCATGAATTAAGTCTCTCACTTATTCATTCACTCACTCTTTTTCTTGAACAAACAGGCACATTATACCTCTCTCTCTCTCTCTCTCTCTCTCTCTCTCTCTCTCTCTCTCTCTCTCTGCCCAGGTGACCATAAGCCCTCCTCCTCCTGCAGACCGACACAGGATATTTGCAAATCCCAGCTCGATATGAACTTTTTGAAGTCTGGCTCCTTTTTGTATTACCAGACACTCAGCCTCGGCGATATTATAAAAGTTTTTGTAAAGTCAGATGAGGAGACCCTCTCATGTGCGGTTCTTGGCCGAGCAGACCTCACTATCACCCTGTGTGGCGGAGGGAGGGAGGGAGGGAGGGAGAGGGTGATGTGGAAGGAGGGAGAGAGTGGAGTGGAAGGCGGGAGAGGATGGGCAGAAGGGGGAGGGAGAGGGTGATGTGGAAGGAGGGAGAGAGTGGAGTGGAAGGCGGGAGAGGATGGGCAGAAGGGAGGGGGGAGAGGGTGATGTATGAAAGAAGGGAGAGGAAGGGTGATGTGAAGGGAGAAGGGACGGAGAGGGTGATGTGACTGAATGGAGGGAGGGAGAAAGAGGGGGCGAGAGAAGATGGAAAGAACGATGTGAGAGAGGGAGGAAATGAGAGAGAATAAGGGAAGGGAGAACAAAGATGGCGTTTTTGTAAAGTCAGATTAGGAGTTACTCTTATGGTCTGTTCTTAGCTGAGCTGTCCTGAAGGAGGGAGGAAGGAAGGGAGGGAGGAAGGAAGGAAGGAAGGGAGGGAAGAAGGAAGGAGGGAGGGAGGAAGGAAACGGAGTGAGGGAGGGAGAGAGGAAGGGAGGGAAGGAAGGAGGGAGGGAGGGAGGAAAGTTGGACAGAGGGAGAGAGATAAAGGAATAGAGGAAAATTTAAAGGAAACAAGGAGGATGAGGGAGAGAAGAAGGCGGAGATGAAGGAATAGATAAGAGGAGCAAATAAGAGAAAGAAATAATGATGTAAATAAAAGTAAAAAAAAAAAGACTTAAGAAAGAAAAAATCTAAACAAAAACAATAACAAAAAATACGAAAGACAAAAACAATAACAAAAAAACTTCAGCCATACATAAAAACAAGAATATATTACCAAACGACTAAATAAACCAAGAAAATAGTTGGTAAAAAAATAATAATAAAATAAAGAACGGATGTGTATGTCAGTAAAAGCCAGATTCAATAAAGTTTGTTTTTTTATTAAGGTAGATTCTGTGTTGTCCAGTGTACAAAAAATGGATGAAATGCTCTCTCTCTCTCTCTCTCTCTCTCTCTCTCTCTCTCTCTCTCTCTCTCTCTCTCTCTCTCTCTCTCTCTCTCTTCTCTTTCTCTCTCTCACACACACCTTTACATACACATAATCTCACAATCTTATTTTGAGAGAGAGAGAGAGAGAGAGAGCTATTGGACACTGACTCTCCATTCCAATTGTGTTCACGATTTGGAGAAGAGGGAAAGGGAGAAGAGAGGGAGGGGGAGAGAAAGGGAGGGAAGGAGAGGGGGTTTGATAGGAAAGGGAGAGTGGGAAGAGGAGGGAAGGGGAGAAGGGAGGAAGGAAATATGTGGATGAGAGGAGGAAGGTGTGGGGTGAAGGGAGGTGATGAAGGGGATGGGGTGAATGGAAGGGAGGAAGGGGGTGTCATGAAGGGAATGGGGGTGGGGTGAAGGGAAAAGAGGGAGGTGTGGGGTGAAGTAAGAGGAGGAATAGGGTGAGGTGAAGGGAGGGGAGGAAGTGGGGTGAAGGGAAGGTAGAAAGGGGGAATTTTAGTTTTGGCGAGAGTTTCTATTTTGGCGGAAATTTTAGTATGATGGGGGATTTGTTTTGGCGGGAATGACGATTGGTTTTGGCGGGAATGACGATTGGTTTTGGCGGGAAAGTTTAGCGAGAGTCCATGGTTCTGGCGGGAAGTTTGTACAGCAGTGAGAGTTTATTGTTGTTGGCATCTGTTTTGGAGTCAATATCAGTTTTGGTGGGAGTTTTCGTCTTGCTAGAAAGGCTATGGGTTTTGTCGGGAAATTCACTCTTGGCGGGAGTTTCCGTCTTGGCGAGAGAGGCTCGGTTTTGGCGGGAGTTTCCGTTTTGGCGGGAGTTTCCGTTCAAGTGAGCAGAGGGGCAGCGCGGGAAATTAAAACTAAACACAGTGGAAACAACGGCGCGTCTGCCACTGACAGCTCAGTATTGACGGCCATGCTGGATACGCACACGGGCCCCAGACACGCACATGGCTGGGATACGTACGTGACAAGACGCACATGGATGAGAAGCGTACAGGACTTGACCCTACAATATGTAGAGACGCACACGACCTCCCGACACGCACACGGCTGAAACACATACATAAGACGATGCACATGGGTTAGCCGTATACATGGCTGCAACATATACTCAGGGAGACACAAGAGACCTCGGAGACGCACATGGCTGAGAGTTACACCTTGTCCAGAAACGCACATGAGAAGACGCACACGACTCGGGTTGATACAAGAGGTGCACACGGCTGGGACAAGTCTATGCAAGATTACGTACATGTTGAAATATTGGAAGGTGCACATGATCAAGACGCACACGAACAAGTGGATGGCTCACAAGGGGAAATGTAGACATGAGGAGACGTGTACATGTCCCTCAGATAAACGTGTATATAGTTCTCACAGCGAGATGTGTACAGGAGTCGTGTACACATGGAGAAGTAAACATGAGATGTATAAGGAGTCGCACATAGTGAGCTGCGACGTGATAACACACACACACACACACACACACACACACACACACACACACACACACACACACACACACACACACACACACACACACACACACACACACACCTACCTTATCCGTCCCATCCCCTATCTTCTCCTCCCTCCACTTCACCCATCATCCCCTTACATCGTCCCTCACCTTCTCCTCTCCTTCCCATCCATCATACCTCAGCCTCCTCTCTACCTCCCCACTTTCCTCTCCACCCTCCCTCTTCCCTCCTCCCTATCTTTACCCTACTTTGCTCCTCCCCTCCTCCCCTCCCCTCCCCTCCCTCCCTCCCCTAGTCCCTCACCTGGAGTGTTGACAGTGAGGAGTATTAGGCGGGCTTCACACTGGCGCCTGGCGTTCTTGGTAAATGTGAGGACAGGTTACGCGGGAGGAGGGCGTGAGGAGGGCGTGTGACAGGAGGGCATGCAGCAGAGAAGGGAAGGGGGGTGTGACAGGAGGGAGGTGTGACAGGAGAGGGGGGTGTGACAGGAAAGGGAGAGTGTGACAGAAGGGGTAGAGGTGATAACTTGCGACGGGCAGGAGATGGGTAGTGTGTGTGTGTGTGTGAAAGAACATGCTAGAGTAAGAGGGAGAAAGGAAGGAAAAATAAGAGGAGGAAGGGGAAGCCTTGTGGAAGGAGAGAAAGAGATTTGAAGGGGCTACGGGGGAGAGGAAGGAGGGGGTAGGAGAAGGAGTTAGAAGAGAGATGGAGGAAGACGGGAAATTTGCAGTAGGACTAAAGACGAAGGAGAAGGAGGAATAGGAGGACAAGGAAGGGAGAAAAGATAAGAGGGATATGAACAACTGGGAGGGGAAGGAGGAAGGGGAGGAAGGAAGCAGGGGAAAGGGAAGGAGGAAGAACCAGGGAGGGAGGGAGGAAGAAAGGGGGAGAAGGGGAGGGAGGAAACAATGAGGAGGATAGGGAGGATTACCTAGGATTGGAGGGATCAGAGTGGGACTAAGAGGTGGAGGGAGGGAGGAGGGAGGGATAGGAGACGAGGGGGGAAGATGGCGAAAAGGAAGAAGCAATGGAGGGAAGGAAGAAGAGGTGGGCTAGAGTGGAAGGGGGGGAGAAGGGGGGAATAAAAGGGAGGAAGGCCGGAGGAGAGAGTGGAAGGAAGAAAGGAGGACAAGGAAGAAGACAGTGGGAGGGAGGGGGAAGCAGGGAAGGGAGGTGTAAAAAGGAGGGCACATGAACGCAAGCATATAGGGGGAGGTAAAGCATGTGGGACGGAATGGGAGAGGAGGAGGGAGGGAGGGAGGGAGGGAGGGAGGGAGGGAGGAGGGAGGAGGAGGAGGAGGAGGAGGAGGGAGGAGGGGGAGGAGGAGGAGGAGGAGGGAGGAGGAGTAGGGAGGGAGGAATATTTACACGGCTCGGCGGTATCAATGTAAGCAAGAGAAAATAATTTGTTTATCCTGTGGTCAGTGAAGCGTCGGGCCTTACCACCCAGCTGGAAACTTTCCTCTCCCTCCACCCCTCCCTCCCTCCCTCCCACCCCTCCCCTCCCCCTCCCTCCCTCCCCTCCCCTCCCTCCCTCCCCTCCAACTACTCTTTCCTCTCACCCTCCACACATACCCTCCTCCTCCCTCCCTCCAAACCCTTCTTCCTTCCTTCCTCCCTCCCTCCCTCCAAACCCCTCCAAACCCTCCTTCCTCCTTTCCTCTCCTCCTTCCCTCCTCCCTCTTTCCCTAATACACAGCTGAAATTTTCACTCCCTTCTTCTCCTCTAGAAACTTACTCTCCCTCCACACAGGAGATACAGGGAGAGGATTGTCTCCTTAACCACCACACTGTGTAACCTCAATGATGGAAGCTCTATGGCTGTGGGCAGTCAAATGGGCCCCAGCTCTAATTGACCCCAGTCCAAATGGGCCCCAGCTCTAGTTGACCCCAGTCTAAATGGGCCCCAGCTCTAATTGACCCCAGTCCAAATGGGCCCCAGCTCTAGTTGACCCCAGTCAAATGGGTCCAGCTCTAGTTGATCCCAGTCCAAATGGGCCCCAGCTCTAGTTGATCCCAGTCCAAATGGGCCCCAGCTCTCTAGTCCAAATGGGCCCCAGCTCTAACCAGTCCAAATGGGCCCCAAGCTCTAATTGACCCCAGTCCAAATGGGCCCCAGCTCTAGTTGACCCCAGTCCAAATGGGCCCCAGCTCTAATTGACCCCAGTCCAAATGGGCCCCAGCTCTAGTTGACCCCAGTCCAAATGGGCCCCAGCTCTAATTGACCCCAGTCCAAATGGGCCCCAGCTCTAATTGATCCCATTTATAATAGCCTCCTGTTCAAATAGACACCATTCCTAATCGACCCAATCCTATCTAACCTTATCATTAAGAATAGGACCCATTATAATAGGCCCCGGACTTAACCGTGAGATTAGGCTATTTGTGGCCCCTTAGGACTGGGGCCCATTTAACCAATCACTAGCTCTATGCTGTAATGTGCACCACTGATACTCTAAATAAGAGAGACATGCTTTAAAGATTCTCGCCAGGTGGGAGCTCCAAGTATGTAAGAGCTCTAATTTAAGTTCAGGATTATGAGCTCTAGAATGGGAGCTCTACCATTGGGCTCTATAAAGTAAACTGTTTGTAGGTCATGTGCAACAAGAACTCTATGTAGACAGATACTTTCTCTCATTTCTCCTCCCTTTCCCTTCCTTTCCATCACTTTCTCTTTAACTACTACTCTACTTCCTTTCCCCCTTTTCCTCTATATTCTCTTCTCTTCCACCTTACTCCACTCCCTTTATTTCTTTCACCTTTATTTCACTCTCCCTCACCTCCCCCACCCTACATTGCTCCTTCCTCCCTCTACATCACCCCTATGCACCCTTAATTCCCCTCCACCCCTCCCCCTACAGCAACCCTCCTTCCCCCTTCATCACCCCACCCTCCCCCTACAACAACCCTCCCTCACCCTATATCATACCCCACCCCACCCCACCCTCACCTCCCCACACTCGGTAATTATGCAGGAATAACAAGGTTGAACTGTTCACGCTGGGCTACGCCGGCAAAGTTACCAAAACAGCCGGTGTTCCAGGCCAGCGACCCCACACAGAACCAGACTCATGCGTCGCCTGCATTGCAAACGGGTCATTTTCTACAGCCTTTTATGATTTTTCCCGGGTGAGTGCGTTCTGTTTTTACCATTTTTCACTTTTTTTTAATGGGTTTGAGGGTTGAGCGCTGGCAGGTAAGGGCGTGCGGGGTCCCTACCACTGCCAACGCCATACAAATGTGTTCTCTTTTTTTTCTTCTTTTTTTTCATCATAATTTATGGGCATTAAGGGACTCTTTTGATATAATAATGTGTATGTGTGTGTGTGTGTGTGTGTGTGTGTGTGTGTGTCCATATTCAGGTTGGCAGGTCCATACACACTAACATTTTCCCCCATTACAAAACTCATATATTCTTCCATATAGGATTTTAAAAAGTACACACACACACACACACACACACACACACACACACACACACACACACACACACACACACACACACACACACACACACACACACACACACACACACACACACACACACACACACACACACACACACACACACACACACACACACACACACACACACACACACACACACACACACACACACACACACACACACACACACACACACACACACACACACACCATATACATATAAACACAATTTTTCTTTCAACATTCGGCAGTTCATGTGACATACGAGTATAGATATACAGCAACACAATGTCACACCCAACCACACCCTCTCTATATACACTCCTTGGTATAAAATAGTTCACCTATACTGCTATACTCAATTAAATATGATATATAATTCTCTACCTTTTCTCCAGGTGTTAAGGAACTAATTTTATATATTCTTAAGTTTAAATTACATGGTACACATACATACATACATACATACATACATACATGCATACATGCATGCATACATACATACATACATACATACATACATACATACATGCATACATGCATGCATACATACATACATACATACATACATACATACATACATACATACATACATGCATACATACATACATACATGCATACATACATACATACATACATACATACATACATATTCTTATACATAAATATACATGAGCATCTTATCAAAAATAAACACATATTAATATAATTAGTTGGTAGTGTGGTGTTGGAGATGTGGTGTTGGTAGTGTGTGTGTGTGTGTTAGAGTGTGGTGTTGGTAGTGTGGTGTTGGTAGTGTGGTGTTGGTGGTGTGGTGTTGGGAGTGTGGTGTTGGTAGTGTGGTGTTGGCAGTGGTGTTGGAGTGGTGTTGGCAGTGTGGTGTTGGCAGTGTGGTGTTGGTAGTGTGGTGTTGGTAGTGTGGTGTTGGCAATTATGGTGTTGGTAGTGTGGTGTTGGTAGTGTGGTGTTGGTAGTGTGGTGTTGGCAGTGTGGTGTTGGTAGTGTGGTGTTGGCAGTGTGGTGTTGGTAGTGTGGTGTTGGGGAGTGTGGTGTTGGTAGTGTGGTGTTGGGAGTGTGGTGTTGGTAGTGTGGTGTTGGGTGTGGTGTGGTAGTGTGGTGTTGGCAGTGTGGTGTTGGTAGTGTGGTGTTGGTTGGTGTGGTGTTGGTAGTGTGGTGTTAGTGTGGTGTTGAGTGTGGTGTTGGCAGTGTGGTGTTGGTGGTGTGGTGTTGGCAGTGTGGTGTTGGCAGTGTGGTGTTGGTAGTGTGGTGTTGGCAGTGTGGTGTTGGTAGTGTGGTGTTAGAGTGTGGTGTTGGTAGTGTGGTGTTGGTAGTGTGGTGTTGGTAGTGTGGTGTTGGTAGTGTGGTGTTGGCAGTGTGGTGTTGGTAGTGTGGTGTTGGGAGTGTGGTGTTGGTAGTGTGGTGTTGGTAGTGTGGTGTTGGGGTATGGTGTTGGTAGTGTGGTGTTGGGAGTGTGGTGTTGGTAGTGTGGTGTTGGTAGTGTGGTGTTGGGAGTATGGTGTTGGTAGTGTGGTGTTGGCAGTGTGGTGTTGGTAGTGTGGTGTTGGGAGTGTGGTATTGGTAGTGTGCAAGAAGAATAGTGTACAGGAGACACCATAGAGCACCGTTACAGAGCTGACACCATACATCGGCTTGATACAGAGCTCAAACACTATACATCGCCTCGTTAGAGCTGCGGACACCATACAGCGGCTCGGGGGATGGGATAAGATTTGAAAAGGTTTGAAAAATTATTGAAACGTAATTTGAAATTCTGATCACATGGGGTCGACGCCGCTTCCTGTTGTGTCTCAGCCAGAGCCCGCTGGTCATAATAATGAGGGGAGACGATGGGGGAACGATGGGGAGTAGAAGATACAAGATAATGAAAATATGGTAAGTGAGGAGGAAAGGAGGAGAGTGGAAGAAGAGGAGGAGAAAGGAGGAGGGGTAAGAGGGGAGGAGGAAGGGGGGAAAGGAGGGAGAAGACAGGGGAAGAAGAGAAAGGAGAGGGAGGGTAGAGGGGGAGGAGGGAAGGGGAAAGAAGAGGGGAGTAAAGAAGGAAGGGAAGAGAGGGGGAGAAGAAGGGAAGGAAATGGAGAAAGAGGAAAAGAATTGAGGGGAGTAAAAGAAACAATAGATGAAACATGGTAGGAGGGTGGGAGAGAGAGGAGAGAAGGCAAAAAGTGAGGGGAAGGAAAAGAGAGAGAAGAGGGAAGGAAGGGAAATAAAGGATACCGTAAGAGGATAAAACTGACGAGAGAGAGAATTACTTAAAACCAAAACCAAATATCATTCCCCATGTAGTAACTGTTTACATAAGGTGTGGACAGCAAACTGTAGGGAGCGGACTGACTATGGGATTCAGAAGAGGGTGGGTCTATGGAGATTCAGGTGTTGGCTATAGGGTTGTGGTATGGGCGTGGGATGAGGTGTGGGCGTAGGATGTGGTGTGGGTATGGGTTGGGGAGTATGGGCCCTAGAACTTGGTTGTGGGTATAAACTGGATTATAGGCGTCACATACATTCTTAGGGGTTCATAGGATAAATATTCAACGTAAGGCTTGGTGAATCCGTGGTTGTAATTAAACAATTTCTAAAATTTCCCTGGCCATTGTCCTCCGTGCACTCGACCATGGGAAAAAAACACAATTGGTTGTCCATGGTTACACTCTTTGTTTTACTACTGTCTGCTCTTGTTGTTAAATAAATACACACACGTACGTACTCTCTCTCTCTCTCTCTTTATTTGATTGTCTAATAGCGATTTTTTTCTCCAAGCCTTTAGGACTAGAATATACTAGCCCACCTTACACACACACACACACACACACACACACACACACACACACACACACACACACACACACACACACACACACACACACACACACACACACACACACACACACACACACACACACACACACACACACACACACACACACACACACAATTTGTATGTTCAATTATGTTCCTTCTCCTTTCAGTAATAAGAGGCTTTGTTAAACACCACCCACCCCATGTCTTTGTATGTAATAAGTCATTTGTCAATGTATATTTTCGCCTTCAGACTGCAAACTTTTTCAATAAACTGTTAATTATTATTATTATTATTTATTATATTTTTTACACACACACACACACACACACACACACACACACACACACACACACACACACACACACACACACACACACACACACACACACACACACACACACACACACACACACACACACACACACACACACACACACACACTCAGCTGTTCGGTTCAGCATTCTGGGGAACACCTCAAGACACACCATTAACACGAAGTCACACGGTGGTCGAGGCGTGTGTGGTGATACTGGGACAAAAGGCGAGGAGAGGAGGCGAGGACAAAAGCTGGCAGTGTGATGACCCTGAAACAAAGGAATGGTCTGGTACGCAATTGTTGGAGGAGAGGGGAGGACAGTGGCAGCCTGTGGCCTCCCTGTCTCTCTGCCTCCTGACCTTGTTTACAGACACAAAAGTGGGGAACTGAGAGAAAGAAATTGGAATGACAAGTGGCAATAGTAGTGTGTGTGTGTGTGTGTGTGTGTGTGTGTGTGTGTGGTAGTAGTGAGCCGCTGGCTGCCCTGTGTGATGGTGACCGCTAGATGTGGTCTGTCTGTCTGTCTGTCTCTCTCTCTCTCTCTCTCTCTCTCTCTCCTCTCTCTCTCTCTCTCTCTCTCTCTCAATTTATCATTTATCTCGCTGTTCTCCTTTCTCTACATCTGGGGGTGGGGTGGAGGTGGGGGAGAATGAGGGAGGGTGGGGAGGGGGGGGATAGGTGGGGGGAGATGGGGTGTGGGGGGGGTGGGGGGTGGGGGCGTAGGGGGGTGAGTTAATCCCTTTTTTTGTTTTTTTTGTTATTCTCCCCATCACTTTAGTCACCTTTATTCTTACATCACGCCTGCTTTATCTTCATTATCCACTCTACATCCCTGCTTTTATCACCATTATCTACCTACATCACTGCTTTATCCACACATGTGTCTCCCTACATCACCTACTTTATCCACTATCGGTTGCTCTTCACTTTCGTATTTATAACGTTAATTCTTGTTTTCTTTTCTCTGTGTCTATACTCTATAAGTGGTTATTGTGGCCCGTTTGTGATCTCTCTCTCTCTCTCTCTCTCTCTCTCTCTCTCTTTTTTTTTTTTTTTCTCTCCACATCTAACCTCTCTTCCCTTCTCTTTTTGATCCTTTTCTCTCCCTTCTTCCTCATTTGCCTCCTCCCCTTTTCCGTTCCTCTTCTTCACCCACCTCCTCCCCCTCCCTACCTCCATCATCTCCCCTCTCCGTTCCTCTTGGCTACACCTCACCTCCTCCTCTACCTCCATCTTTGTTTTTGTTTTTTTTTTGTTTTGTTTTTTTTTTTTTGTTTTTTTTTCCCCTCCCGCTCCTCTTGGCTCTCCGCCTCTTCCCCCTCCCCTACTTCCATCATCTCCCCTCCTCGCTCCTCTTAGCTACACCCCTCACCTCTTTTTTTTTTGGTACCTACCTCCCCCCCTCCCTGCCTCCTCATGTCCCTCCCACTCCTCTTGGTCCCTCTACCTCCCTCCCCTCTCTCTCCTCGACTGTGCGTGCTGAGTCGGACTTGATCATGTTAATACTCCTGACTCGCGCTCAATTCGGTTAAATCGGATCAGAGGTGTACACAGAAAGTGCTTTTTGTTTTCCTGAGCTGACGTCTGTTTCCTGGGGTTGTTTGGGTTGCTATATTTTTGGACAATTCTCGGGTTTTGGTTTTGGGAGGCGGCATATGTCTTTTCCCCTGCATATATGCTTTCTTCCGACGATTTGCTTTCGGCAAATATACTTTTCCTCAGCAAATACTTTCCTCGAACAAATGTACCTTTTTTTCGAGCATATATCTTTTCCTGGGGTTTTTATTTCTGCAAGGGAAATTCAATACTTTTAGAATATTTTAAGCTCGAAAAATATATATAATTCTTAATAAGGTTTTTGGTTGAGTGGCGTCAAATATAGTCTTCCCCGTCACTGTTCTAGGGCTGAATACATTTAATGCTGTGAAATATAGTACGTTTTTTTTTGCCGTAATTTCCCGGATCTGGCGTGGGTCTCTGGTTGACTATTGATCATTTTGGGATTTTTGTGTTTTGTGGTGGATGTTGTTATTTTCTTGTCGTTTTAATTCACACTAACAATTATTTGTGTCTAAACTAGTTAATGCAGGGGAAAAACGACAGTTTTAAAAAAATCATCAAAATTTGGACGATAAAACCCCAAAATCTTACGACAAAAACTTACGAAAAAAAAAAAAAGTCTTACGAAAGAATAATCTCATATATGCAATGATTTACGATAATCTGACACATAATTAAAATAAACCAGAAGATTTTAACCAAATAAAATATTCCTAAAAGCATCGGTACTAAAAAAAAAAGCACTAAATCATATACAGCGTAAGAGGTGTGTTATTGCCAGCTCCGACACAAACCTTCTACACCATTTGTTGCCAACGAAATCCCTTCTGTGTATTCTGGGCCTTGTGACGTCTCTGCCTGGGCTGGCTTCCTGTGGATCTCACTGAACTGGGATTGTGTTGGGGCGCTGTCAATGGACGGTCATATTTTACCAGCAATACGTAACTACC